>NC_069505.1:601405963-601530963 GCF_027579735.1 Bombina bombina | reverse complement strand
GAGAGTATAACATGTTATGCAGATGTAAAAATCATAGATAAAATGCCTCCTTGCATCTGGAAAGTCCTTGCATAAATGGGCAGTAAACCCATATATATATGTATATGTGTGTGTGTATAAATATATATATATATATATATATATATATATATATACTGTATATCTAAAAATATCTGCCAAAAGGGCACCTACCATTTGTGTATTGAGGAGGAAACATTTCTGCATGGTTTTAAATATAGAATTTCTACAGCATTGTCAAATAATCATAAATACACTACTGCTAAAAAAATATATTTTTATGGACCCCAGGCCAAACCATACAACTACTACCACACTGACGTTACAATCCGAAATTGCACAAAGAAATAAAAAACATTTGCTAAGTAAGTCCTACCTCCTCTGCAAATGAAAGTGATCTATCTGACTCAGGAACACACTGTACAAACAAAGTGCCAAGTCTGTCTCACACTGTGCATAGTGGTTTAGTGCACACTCAGAAATCCTATCAAATGCTAATACTTTACTACTTATAATAACATTTCCCATGCTCAATTAGCACTCTGCTTTAGTACCCACTGGTGTCTGCCAACATTTATAAAAAAAAAAAAAAAAATTTTTTTTTTAGTTCTTGCCTCATGGGGCCCCCCTGGCCCATTGGGCCCCTGACAGGAGTCACCCCTGTCACCTCCTGATGGCGGCCCTGTACACACACACACACATTATATATATATATATATATATATATATATATATATAAACACACACACACACATTATATATATATATACACACACACACATTATATATATATATATATATATATATATATATACAAACACACCTTTGGGCCCTTCCAAGTCCAACAACTTGACATATACCATGTACCTTTATAACCCCTTTAAAACATTTTTCTCAATATTAGACTGAAATTTATTATTAAAAATGTTTATATGAGCGTACTCATTTAGCTCCTCACTACTTATGAATAATTAGATAACAATGGTTGTCCTGATCTCCCAGTCTGTGCAGGCAGACACAGCTCTGTACCTCCCACTGATATAGTTTATAGTTGTGCCAGCTGTAGCAATTGGATTTTGCTCTGCGCTTTTAGTTATCTATTACATGAGCGGTGCCTGCAGTGTTGTGAGCCGGTGGCTAATATCCATTGATAACAATTGTGAGATCAGATTAACCGTTTGAGTGCTAAACTGATTTAAGGGATTTTTTATTTTTTGAAATATATATATTTTTTCCAACGGTGGGTCTTGGGGGTCTGTAGCTGCTTAGATGCCTGAGATACAGACTTCTAAGCAGCATGCCACCTTTCCCTATATTTGTTATTGTAATTTTTAAATAAAGTTGCGCAGTGACGTCATTGCGCGTGATGTCACCACGCAAAACGTGAAGCACCGGCGATGCCTGTCACTATACAGGCCTGATCGCTGGGGTACTAGCGGGTGGGAGCCCCCAGATCTCCCTGAAGGTGGGAAAGTGCTAGTGACAGCTCTGAGCTGTCATTAGCACCTGCGTGGGAAACTCTGTGATGTCTCAGAGCCGTTGTTAGCACTGTAAGGGTTAAGTCATAGTTTGTCCTTTAGACTAGGGTGTGTACTGAGCACACTTATCAGCCAGTGTGTGCTGATTCAAGGCTAGATTATGAGTGGCGCGGTAACTGTTGCATAGTAGGGATATATAGTATATTGCAACTCGTTCTGAGCGTCGGAAGTTGCACACATATTACGAGTTAAAAGTAAACCCATTTACTTGAGCGCAATTGAATTAAAAAAAAAAAAAAGATGAAACAAAACACAGGAAAATAATAAATGATATCTATAATAGTACTTTACTGAAGAATTGGATCGCAAGGTGAGGTCTCGCTGGAGCCTCAGTTTGCTGATTTATATTTAAATGCTAACCCCAAGAATTATTTTCTTTAATTTCCTTTTCTTTGTTGGATGAGCAGTAAGAAACAATGACTAACTTACACCTACACAAAAAGAGCGACTGCACACATTGCACAAATGTTTCAATGGAAACCTGGTACTAAAATAGATCCATAAACTTCTTTTTAGCTGTTTGCCGCTTCAGTAGCTTACGGCTCCATGTTTACAGACTCAATGGAAACGAGTCCTTATATAGCCAATAGTTTTAGATTTTTTAATCACTGAAATCAGATATTTTGTATCCCTTGCATGCCTTTAATAGCATTTCATTTGATGGTAATAATATACCTTTTATTTCTGTTAAATTTAAAGGGAAATAAAACCCAATTTAATTTCAATGATCAAATTTGGTTTGTTCTCATGATATTCCTTGTTAACGGGATACCTAGGTAGGTGTCTGGACCACTACATAGTGGAAATAATGCGACCATCTAGTACTCATACAAATAAATACGATTCTTGCAAAACTGCTGCCATAAAGTGCTCCAACCAAATATACCAAGAGAACAAAGAAACATTCGGCTAGATTTAGAGTTTTGCGGCCAAAGGGGTGCGTTAGTTACGCGTGTTTTAAATAACGCTGGTATTTAGAGTTCTCTGAAGGGCTGCGTTAGGCTCCAAAAAGGGAGCGTACAGGCATATTTACCGCCACTTCAACTCTCAATACCAGCATTGCTTACGGTAGCGGCTAGCTGGAAAAACATGCTCGTGCACAATTCCCCCATAGGAAACAATGGGCAGTTTGGGCTGAAAAAAAACCCTAACACCTGCAAAAAAGCAGCGTTCAGCTCCTAACGCAGCCCCATTGTTTCCTATGGGGAAACACTTTCTAAGTCTGCACCTAACACTCTAACATGTACCCCAAGTCTAAACACCCCTAATTTTACACTTATAAACCCCTAATCTGCCGCCCCCACTATCGCTGACCCCTGCATTTTATTATTAACCCCTAATCTGTCGCTCCGGACACCGCCGCAACCTACATTATACCTATGTACCCCTAATCTGCTGCCAACAACATCGCCGACCCCTATATTATATTTTTTAACCCCTAATCTGCCCCCCCCAATGTCGCCGCTACCTTACCTACACTTATTAACCCCTAATCTGCCGACCGGACCTCGCCGCAACTATAATAAATGTATTAACCCCTAAACCACCTCACTCCCACCTCGCAAACCCTATAATAAATAGTATTAACCCCTAATCTGCCCTCCCTAACATCTGCGACACCTAACTTCAAGTATTAACCCCTAATCTGCCGACCGGACCTCGCCGCTACTCTAATAAATGTATTAACCCCTAAAGCTAAGTCTAACCCTAACCCTAACACCCCCCTAAGTTAAATATAATTTTATTCTAATGAAATAAATTATTTCTTATTAAAAAAATTAATCCTATTTAAAGCTAAATACTTAACTGTAAAATAAACCCTAATATAGCTACAATAAAAATAATAATTACATTGTAGCTATTTTAGGATTTATATTTATTTTACAGGCAACTTTGTATTTATTTTAACTAGGTACAATAGCTATTAAATAGTTATTTACTTTTAATAGCTACCTAGTTAAAATAATTAAAAAATTACCTGTAAAATAAATCCTAACCAAAGTTACAATTAAACCTAACACTACACTATCAATAAATTAATTAACTAAACTACCTACAATTACCTACAATTAAATCAACTAAACTAAATTACAAAAAAAAAAACACTAAATTACAAACAAAAAAAAAGATTACAAGAATTTTAAACTAATTACACCTACTCTAAGCCCCCTAAAAAAATAACAAAGCCCCCCAAAATAAAAAAAATGCCCTACCCTATTCTAAAATAAAAAGTTAACAGCTCTATTACCTTACCAGCCCTTAAAAGGGCTTTTTGTGGGGCATGCCCCAAAGAAATCAGCTCTTTTGCCTGTAAAAAAAACATACAATACCCCCCCAACATTACAACCCACCACCCACATACCCCTAATCTAACCCACCCAAACCCCCCTTAAAAAACCTAACACTAAGCCCTTGAAGATCTTCCTACCTTGTCTTCACCCAGCCGGGTATCATCCGATCCGTCCAGAAGAGGGTCCGAAGTTTTCATCCTATCCGGCCAGAAGAGGTCCTCCAGAGGGTCCGAAGTTTTCATCCAGGCGGCATCTTCTATCTTCTTCCATCCGGAGCGGAGCGGGTCCATCTTGAAGCAGCCGGCGCGGATCAATCCTCTTCTTCCACCGTCCTAACACCGAATGAAGTTTCCTTTAAATGACGTCATCCAAGATGGCGTCCCTCAAATTCCGATTGGCTGATATGATTCTATCAGCCAATCGGAATTAAGGTAGGAAAAATCTGATTGGCTGATTGAATTAGCCAATCAGATTCAAGTTCAATCGGATTGGCTGATCCAATCAGCCAATCAGATTGAGCTCGCATTCTATTGGCTGATCGGAACGAGTTGCCTGTAAAATAAATATAAATCCTAAAATAGCTACAATGTAATTATTATTTATATTGTAGCTATATTAGGGTTTATTTTACAGGTAAGTATTTAGCTTTAAATAGGATTAATTTTTTTAATAAGAAATAATTTATTTAGTTAGAATAAAATTATATTTAACTTAGGGGGGTTAGGGTTAGACTTAGCTTTAGGGGTTCATACATTTATTAGAGTAGCGGCGAGGTCCGGTCGGCAGATTAGGGGTTAATACTTGAAGTTAGGTGTTGCAGATGTTAGGGAGGGCAGATTAGGGGTTAATATTATTTATTATAGGGTTTGCGAGGTGGGAGTGAGGCGGTTTAGGGGTTAATACATTTTTTATAGTGGCGGCGAGATCCGGTCGGCAGATTAGGGGTTAATAAGTGTAAGTAAGGTAGCGGCGACGTTGGGGGGGGCAGATTAGGGGTTAATAAATATTATGTAGGTGTCGGCGATGTTAGGGGCAGCAGATTAGGGGTTCATAGGGATAATGTAGGTTGCGGCGGTGTCCGGTTGGCAGATTAGGGGTTAAAAAAATTTATTAGAGTGGCAGGGATTTGGGGGGACCTCGGTTTAGGGGTACATAGGTAGTTTATGGGTGTTAGTGTACTTTAGAGCACAGTAGTTAAGAGCTTTATAAACCGGCGTCAGCCCATAAAGCTCCTAACTCCTGACTTTTTTCTGCGGCTGGAGTCTTGACGGTAGAGGGTGTACCGCTCACTTCAGCCAAGACTCTAAATACCGGCGATAGGAAGATCCCATTGAAAAGATAGGATACGCAATTGGCGTAAGGGGATCTGCGGTATGGAAAATTCGCGGCTGGAAAGTGAGCGTTAGACCCTTTCCTGACTGACTCTAAATACCAGCGGGCGGTAAAAAGCAGCGTTAGGAGCCCTTAACGCTGGTTTTGACGGCTAACGCAGAACTCTAAATCTAGGCGATTGATAGTAGAAGTAAATTAGAAAGTTGTTTACAATTGCATGTGCTATATGAATCATGAAAAAAATTTTGGGTTTCATATCCTTTTAAGTTCATTTTCAACATATGTTTTTGTTTCAGGTCCTGCTAGGTCAGAATCCTTATGTAAACTGAGGACCGTCTGTATGACAATTAATATGGATGTATAAATGCTTCTATCCATCAATCCATCTATCTATAGATAGATATAGATCAATAAATAAATATGCTTAATGAGTGTTTGAGTGGTACCTACTGAGTCAAAGAGGGGTAGTTATCAAGCCGTCTACTTTACCTGCCTTCGCAGGTCCAATACACCTGCCTAAGCTCGCCTCACATCGCCGCCGCGGACCTGAATACGTTCGCCTAAGTTATCAAAAAAGCTGTCAAAAAGCCGTGCACCAAGTACGGGGCGATGAGCAGCGGATTGTGATAGTTATCACTCATCCGATCTCGCTGCTCTTCGGCTTTTGACAGCTTTATTGACAAGCTGTCACTAAGCACCCACACTAACTACACTGTTCTAACCCCTATACCGGCGCCCCCGGAGCCCCCCGCAACTAAATAAAGTTATTAACCCCTAAACCGCCGCTCCTAGACCCCGCCGCAACTCTTATAAATGTATTAACCCCTAAACCGCCGTTCCCGGACCCCGCCGCCACCTACATTATACCTAGTAACCCCTATCCTGCCCCCCCTATCCAGCCACCACCTAGAATAAAGTTATTAACCCCTATCCTGCCGATCCCGGACCCCGCCGCAACTAAAAAAATACTTTAACCCCTAAACCGCCGCTCCCTGACGCCGCCGCAACCTATATTAAACTTATTAACCCCTATCCTGCCCCCCTACACCGCCGCCACCTATAATAAAGTTATTAACCCCTATCCTGCCGATCCTGGACCCCACCGCAACTAAATAAATATTTTTACCCCTAAACCGCCGCACCCGGACCCCGCTGCAACCTATCTTAAACTTATTAACCCCTACTCTGCCCCCCCTACACCGTCGCCACCTATAATAAATTTATTAACCCCTATCCTGCCCCCCTACACCGCCGCCACTGTAATAAAATTATTAACCCCTAAACCTAAGTCTAACACTAACCCTAACACCCCCCCTAACTTAAATATTAATTAAATAAATCTAAATAATATTTCTCTTATTAACTAAATTAATCCTAGTTAAAACTAAATACTTACCTTTAAAATAAACCCTAATATAGCTACAATATAAATAATAATTATATTGTAGCTATCTTAGGATTTATTTTTATTTTACAGGCAACTTTCAATTTATTTTAACTAGGTACAATAGCTATTAAATAGTTATTAACTAATTAATAGCTACATAGCTAAAATAAAGAGAAATTTACCTGTAAAATAAAAACTAACCTAAGTTACAATTACACCTAACACTACACTATACTTTAATAAATTATTCCTATTTAAAACTAAATACTTACCTGTAAAATAAACCCTAAAATAGCTACAATGTAATTAATAATTACATTGTAGCTATTTTAGGATTTATATTTATTTTACAGGTAACTTTGTATTTATTTTAGCTAGTTAGAATAGTTATTAAATAGTTATTAACTATTTAATAACTACCTAGCTAAAAGAAATACAAAATTACCTGTAAAATAAATCCTAACCTAAGTTACAATTAAACCTAACACTACACTATCATTAAATTAATTAAATAAATTACCTACAAATAACTACAATTAAATACAATTAAATAAACTAACTAAAGTACAAAAAATAAAAAAAAGCTAAGTTACAAAAAATAAAAAATATAAGTTACAAACATTTAAAAAATATTACAACAATTTTAAGCTGCTTACACAAAAACTAAGCCCCCTAATAAAATAACAAAGCCCCCCAAAATAAAAAAAATTCCCTACCCTATTCTAAATTAAAAAAGTTCAAAGCTCTTTTACCTTACCAGCCCTTAAAATGGCCTTTTGCGGGGCATGCCCCAAAGAATTCTGCTCTTTTGCCTGTAAAAGAAAAATACAACCCCCCCCAACATTAAAGCCCACCACCCACATACCCCTAATCTAACCCAAACCCCCCTTAAATAAACCTAACACTATCCCCTTGAAGATCATCCTACCTTGAGTCGTCTTCAGCCAGCCGACCACCGATGGAACCGAAGAGGAGATCCGGAGCGGCAGAAGTCATCATCCAAGGCGCGCTGAAGAAGTCTTCCATCCGATGAAGTCATCATCCAGGCGGCGCTGAAGAAGTCTTCCATCCGGGCGATGTCATCTTCCAAGCGGCGTCTTCAATCTTCTTTCTTCCGGATCCATCTTCATCCCGCTGCCGCGGAACATCCTTCTTCCCCGACGGCCGACGACTGAATGAAGGTTCCTTTAAGGGGTGTCATCCAAGATGGCGTCCCTTCAATTCCGATTGGCTGATAGGATTCTATCAGCCAATCAGAATTAAGGTAGGAAAAATCTGATTGGCTGATTGAATCAGCCAATCAGATTGAGCTCGCATTCTATTGGCTGATCGGAACAGCCAATAGAATGCAAGCTCAATCTGATTGGCTGATTGGATCAGCCAATCGGATTGAACTTCAATCTGATTGGCTGATTCAATCAGCCAATCAGATTTTTCCTACCTTAAGTCCGATTGGCTGATAGAATCCTATCAGCCAATCGGAATTGAAGGGACGCCATCTTGGATGACGTCCCTTAAAGGAACCTTCATTCAGTCGTCGGCCGTCGGGGAAGAAGGATTTTCCGCGTCGGCGGGATGAAGATGGATCCGGAAGAAAGAAGATTGAAGACACCACTTGGAAGATGACATCGCCCGGATGGAAGACTTCTTCAGCGCCGCCTGGATGATGACTTCATCGGATGGAAGACTTCTTCAGCGCGCCTTGGATGATGACTTCTGCCGATCCGGATCTCCTCTTCAGTTCCATTGGTGGTCGGCTGGCTGAAGACGACTCAAGGTAGGATGATCTTCAGTGGGGTAGTGTTAGGTTTATTTAAGGGGGGTTTGGGTTAGATTAGGGTTATGTGGGTGGTGGGTTTTAATGTTGGGGGGGTTGTATTTTTCTTTTACAGGCAAAAGAGCAGAATTCTTTGGGGCATGCCCCGCAAAAGGCCCTTTTAAGGGCTGGTAAGGTAAAAGAGCTTTGAACTTTTTTAATTTAGAATAGGGTAGGGTATTTTTTTTTGGGGGGGGGCTTTGTTATTTTATTAGGGGGCTTAGATTAGGTGTAAGTAGCTTAAAATTGTTGTAATATTTTTTAAATGTTTGTAACTTATTTTTTTTATTTTTTGTAACTTAGCTTTTTTTATGTTTTGAACTTTAGTTAGTTTATTTAATTGTATTTAATTGTAGTTATTTGTAGGTAATTTATTTAATCAATTTAATGATAGTGTAGTGTTAGGTTTAATTGTAACTTACAGGTAATTTTGTATTTCTTTTAGCTAGGTAGTTATTAAATAGTTAATAACTATTTAATAACTATTAATAACTATTTAATAACTATTCTAACTAGCTAAAATAAATACAAAGTTACCTGTAAAATAAATATAAATCCTAAAATAGCTACAATGTAATTATTAATTACATTGTAGCTATCTTAGGGTTTATTTTACAGGTAAGTATTTAGTTTTAAATAGGAATAATTTATTAAAATATAGTGTAGTGTTAGGTGTAATTGTAACTTAGGTTAGTTTTTATTTTACAGGTAAATTTCTCTTTATTTTAGAGGGACTTCCGGGCGGCGGCCATCACTGGTTGCACTGAGCTTCAGCTCCTGAGCCCTTCACCACCTTTCTTCTTATTTTGGGCTAAAAATTTGGCATTACCATATTTAATCAGGTGGAGAGGTTTATCTGAAGACGCCCTGACCCAAGAAATAGGGTTTTGGATCGTGGTGTGGCTCCCAAGCCCTCAGTACCGGACTTTATGTTTTGAGGCCTTCCCCTATTTTTTGAAGCCTCTCTGGTCCCCACAACTGCTGCACCTATTGTGTAGCCAATGTCCTACATGGCAAATATGGAGATATCAATAAATGAGTTTGAGAGAAAAACTTGTATACTTCTAGAGGAGCATTTCGCAAAACTACACTTACTAATCGTGAGGTGCTTTAACGTGAGATCATCTACTCTTACCAGTGGCAATGTTGGCCTAACGGATGCAGCATGGGAAACAGATTCCCTTGATGGAGATGATGTACACTTCGTGGAAGAACTCGAAGATCATACTATAACTGCTCCCTGTCTTCAGCTGAGAGCCGCACCTGCTAACGGCCAACTTTTACCTACCATGCAGATGTCTTACAAGGATACCGATAGAGGGCTTGTGGATGCAACTGCTAATGGGAACTATGGACGTGTGAAAGAAAAGGAACCGCTTGGACATCATTGGGGCTATACTGAAAGGGTTATCCCACATGGCAGCGACAAACAAGTATTGCCTGGTGCCCATATTGCAGAGAGTAAAGTATGCGCTCCGGGAGACGTAACTCTACAGCGGAGCCCTGATCTTATTTACTCTCCACGGCAACGAAGAGAGCTAGACCGCGGCTCACGCTTGGCAGCAGTGAGACTCACAGGAGGTGACTGGCTGAGCATAGCTGCTGATAGCCGGCATAAGACTCTATCACACCCGGCATCAAAGGACGCCATTCTTAAAAAGGTGGCCCCAATTGGAAACGGAAACTTGAACATGACCACAGGATTGAGAGGGACTCGCCGAGTCACGCAAGTGGTATGGCGACTCTGGATAAGCCCTACCTGGGAGACAACCCCCGAAATAAAGGTCCGGAGCAGCCATGGAAGCAAGCTGGCGGTACTCAGTGCGCAGACACTGTTCCGGTGTGATCATTGCAGAGGCTTGATCGGTCTCTGGAGATGTTTAAGTCACTCACCGCATAGCGGCCTGTTGATAGCAGCTAAGAACATTCCTGGCTCTGTGGACTCTGGGGCTGCTGTACGCCCTGCACGATCTGGCATAGGCTAGTGGCTGTGAGCTTGCGGGGACAGCAGGCCATTAAATCTTGGAGTGAGGCCTGGTAATTTTCATTTTTATACCCCCTGCACTTTAGAGTAAGGGTCTCTATTATTGGCCTCTCAGCCTTCACGGCCGGTATATTGAGGCTATTGCTCTGACTTTCAGTACAACGAGTGTATATATTTAGCATGGAGGCACATTATCTTTATTAATTCTTCCCATACCTTCCTCAGACTGTTTGGCCTCCCAGCCTTAATGGCCAGTATAATGCCAACTTATTGTAGTATTTCCAATATGTGTTTATTATCTCTTTTCTTTCCTTGGGGTAACAGTACTATTTCGGGGATAGCATGCCCTTGTTTGTCAGCGAGCTAGCATATGTTATATCACTAGTGATCTCAGTCTGCATAGCGCTTAACACAGGTCTAAAGCCCCAGATATAACTATATTGTCCTTCTGCCCATGTGTTCTCCCTTTTATCTAGACTGTTAAAATATTCCTCAGCCTGCTAAAGGTGCTGCTGAATGGCTGTCCCTATTAACAGTCCCCCTGCGGTTGGTTCGCGTATATACGTAAATGAGAGCACGCTAACTTATATAATTAAGCTCCATATATTACTCTCCATATTGTACTCTCAGTCACTCACTAATATATATCCAGGTGCTACCCCTTTATAAGAGTAACTCACTTTAGGTAAGTTTTGTCACCTACCTTTTCCATTTACATCCTGGGCCCATGAGTGGCCCTTATTTTCTTGTTCTCCTTTCCCCCAAGGCCCCCTGCTGCGACATAGTTATATTTCAGGAGGTCCAAGAGTGGCCTTTATTTGTGTTTCTAGGGGCATGCGTTATGTCTAAGTTAATGTACTCTAATGGGGATACTCTATAATAGAAAACATGAGGTTGCATATTCTTATCTCTTTTCGCATATTTAGATACTACTTAGATTCCTTGCTTAGCATGCCTATATCGGGTGATAATGAGTATATCAATGTTTTATTTTACTTTATATTCTTTTCCCAGTGTTAATGTGATTATTTCTGTACTTACATGCCTTGCGAATTATTGCTTGAATTGTTACATTTTGCATTCATAAATGTTAGTTATATTGTTCAAAGGTCCAAAAGTGGCCTTATTAAACCATATCCCTCCTTATCTACGCCCTGCAATTACACGTAGGTCCAAAAGTGGCCTTCTAGTATCAGAGGAGGTCAGCATAATCTTAAAAAAAGAGGTTTCAGTTATCTTTGCCTACTATATATTGTGCTTCTATGTAACTGTGAATGTGTATCTTTTTCTTATTGTGTGTTTTATTCTAACACCTGTACTCTTTAAACCAAGGCAATGAGCCAAGATTTGTACATGTACCTAATAACCTCAATAAAAATTTTTAAAAAAAAAAAAAAAAAAAAAAAAAAATTCTCTTTATTTTAGCTAGGTAGCTATTAAAATAAATTGAAAGATGCCTGTAAAATAAAAATAAATCCTAAGATAGCTACAATATAATTATTATTTATATTGTAGCTATATTAGGATTTATTTTAAAGGTAAGTATTTAGTTTTAAATAGGATTAATTTAGTTAATAAGAGAAATATTATTTAGATTTATTTAATTCATATTTAAGTTAGGGGGGTGTTAGGGTTAGTGTTAGACTTAGGTTTAGGGGTTAATAATTTTTTTACAGTGGCGGCGGTGTAGGGGGGGCAGGATAGGGGTTAATAAATTTATTATAGGTGGCGACGGTGTAGGGGAGGCAGATTAGGGGTTAATAAGTTTAATATAGGTTGCAGCGGCGTCCGGGAGCGGCGGTTTAGGGGTTAAACTATTTATTTAGTTGCGGCGAGGTCCGGGATCCGCAGGATAGGGGTTAATAAATTTATTATAGTGACGGCGGTGTAGGGGGGGCAGGATAGGGGTTAATAGGTATAATGTAGGTGGCGGCGGGGTCCGAGAGCGGCGGTTTAGGGGTTAATACATATATTATATTTGCGGCGGGGACCGGGAGCGGCGGTTTAGGGGTTAATCAGTTTATTATAGTTGCGGCGGGGTCCAGGAGCGGCAGTTTAGGGGGTAATAACTTTATTTAGTTGCGGCAGTGTAGGGGGGCAGATTAGGGGTGTTTAGACTCGGGGTACATGTTAGGGTGTTAGGTGTAGACAGCTCCCATAGGAATCAATGGGATGTCTGGCAGCAGCGAACATGAACTTTCGCTATGGTCAGACTCCCATTGATTCCTATGGGATCCGCTGCCTCCAGGGCGGCGGTTTGAAAACCAGGTACGCTGGGCCGGAAAAGTGCCGAGCGTACCTGCTAGTTTTTTGATAACTAGCAAAAGTAGTCAGATTGTGCCGCACTTGTGTGCGGAACATCTGGAGTGACGTAAGAATCGATCTGTGTCGGACTGAGTCCGGCGGATCGAAGCTTACGTCACAAAATTCTACTTTTGTCGGTATCTAGGGCTTGATAACTAAGGCGAATCAGCCTTGCCTCAAATAACAAAATCATTAATATATATTAAATACACAAAAAAGTCCAAGAAGTAAAGAGTAATTACTATTGATCAACTAAATGTTCATCCAGTTCTTACTAGGGATGGGCGAATGTTTCGCAACATTTGAAAAATGGCACGAATTTTAACACTTTCGTTCATTCAAATCGAATTTCGAATGTATACATAACATTCTAACATTCGATTTTCGAATGTTCGGTTTCGAATTTTATGATTACATTCGAAAATATTCTTTTCGAAAAATTCGAATTTATAGGTTTGTAATAGTATTTCTAATGCTTTCTTTAAATGTAATATTCAAATTATGCAATATTCTATATAGAAACATTCAAAATTATATATTTGTATCTATTATGTATCAATTTACTAGATTCCCTCCCTACCACATGAACTATTGAACTTCTGAATAGTATTTGTTAAATAGAATGTTAAATTCGAAATTTCGAATGTGGACATTCAATATAATTATAAACATTCGAATTCGAAAGTGATATTCGAAAACTGTAAATAGCATTCAATTATAGAATTTTTAAGAACATTCGTTCTTATCAACATTCGGATTTATAATTTGAATTTCGGTAATAACATTTGTTCTAACATTCGAAATTCGAAAATTTACACATTCGCCCATCCCTAGTTCTTACGTCTAACATAGGTTGGTGCACTTCTCTTATGCCATTTTCTCACAAGTTCCTGGTTTGTATTACGTTTCTCTCTTTTTTCTATCTGAAATAAGAGCACTGCTTTATGAAAACAAAAATATTAAAATAATCTTAACCAAAAAATATGTGCAATGTTCACAAGTAGAAATACAAAACTCTCACAGTATATTACATGGAAAATTGTTAAAGGGACAGTCAACAATACCATTATTATTGTTTTAAAAGATAGACAACGCCTTTATTACCCATTCCCCAGCTTTGCACAACCAACATTGTTATATTAATAAACTTTATAACATTTATACCTTTAAATGTCTGCCTGTTTCTAAGCTATTAAAGCCAGCCTTTTATCACATGCTTTTTTATTAGCTTTTCACAATAAGTTCATGCTAGCCATAAGGATAAAATTGTGAATACGCCTGTGGATTGCGGCAGACACTGCACTAATTGTCTAAAATGCAAGTTGATAGATAATAAATTAAAAGTTATGTGATCAGGGGGCTGTCAGAAGATGCTTAGATACAAGGTAATCACAGAGGTAAAAAGTATAATAATATAATTGTGTTGGTTATGCAAAACTGGAAAATGGGTAATAAAGGGATTATCTATCATTTATAATTTAAGACTGTACCTTTAAGTTGATGATAATTCTTGCATAACTGCATTCATACGGCTAGATTTGGAGTTTGGCGGTAGCCGTGAAAACCAGCGTTAGAGGCTCCTAACGCTGGTTTTAGGCTACCGCCGGTATTTGGAGTCAGTCAGGAAAGGGTCTAACGCTCACTTTCCAGCCGCGACTTTTCCATACCGCAGATCCCCTTACGTCAATTGCGTATCCTATCTTTTCAATGGGATCTTTCTAACTCCGGTATTTAGAGTCGTGTCTGGAGTGAGCGTTAGAAATCTAATGACCAAACTCCAGCCGCAGAAAAAAGTCAGTAGTTAAGAGCTTTTTGGGCTAACGCTGGTTTATAAAGCTCTTAACTATTGTGCTCTAAAGTACACTAACACCCATAAACTACCTATGTACCCCTAAACCGAGGTCCCCCCATATAGCCGCCAATCTACTAAAAAAAATTAACCCCTAATCTGCCGACCGCCACCTACGTTATCCTTATGTACCCCTAATCTGCTGCCCCTAACACCGCCGACCCCTATATTATATTTATTAACCCCTAATCTGCCCCCCACAACGTCGCCGCCAGCTACCTACACTTATTAACCCCTAATCTGCCGACCGCAAAGCGCCGCCACCTACGTTATCCTTATGTACCCCTAATCTGCTGCCCATAACACCGCCGACCCCTATATTATATTTATTAACCCCTAATCTGCCCCCCACAACGTCGCCGCCACCTGCCTACATTTATTAACCCCTAATCTGCCGACCGGAGCTCACCGCTATTCTAATAATTTTTTTAACCCCTAAAGCTAATTCTAACCCTAACACCCCCCTAAGTTAAATATAATTTTATTCTAACGAAATAAATTAACTCTTATTAAATAACTTATTCCTATTTAAAGCTAAATACTTACCTGTAAAATAAACCCTAATATAGCTACAATATAAATTATAATTACATTGTAGCTATTTTAGGATTAATATTTATTTTACAGGCAACTTTGTAATTATTTTAACCAGGTACAATAGCTATTAAATAGTTAAGAACTATTTAATAGTTACCTAGTTAAAATAATAAAATCACCTGTAAAATAAATCCTAACCTAAGTTACAATTAAACCTAACACTACACTATCAATAAATTAATTAAATAAAATACCTACAATTACCTACAATTAAACCTAACACTACACTATCAATAAATTAATTAAATACAATATCTACAAATAAATACAATTAAATAAACTAACTAAAGTACAAAAAATAAAAAAATATTTACAAACATAAGAAAAATCTTACAACAATTTTAAACTAATTACACCTACTCTAAGCCCCCTAATAAAATAACAAAGCCCCCCAAAATAAAAAAATGCCCTACCCTATTCTAAATTACTAAAGTTCAAAGCTCTTTTACCTTACCAGCCCTGAACAGGGCCCTTTGCGGGGCATGCCCCAAAGAATTCAGCTCTTTTGCCTGTAAAAAAAAACATACAATACCCCCCCCCCAACATTACAACCCACCACCCACATACCCCTAATCTAACCCAAACAACCCCTTAAATAAACCTAACACTAAGCCCCTGAAGATCTTCCTACCTTATCTTCACCTCACCGGGTATCACCGATCAGTCCTCCGAAGTCTTGATCCAAGCCCAAGCGGGGGGTTGAAGAGTGATGTCCATCCTCGGGCTGAAGTCTGGATCCAAGCGGCGGCTGAAGAAATCCATCATCGGGCTGAAGTCGGAAGTCCATCATCGGGATGAAGTCTTCTATCAAGCCGCATCTTCAATCTTCTTTCTTCTGGAGCGGAGCCATCTTCTTCCAAGCCGACGCAGAACATCCTCTTCAACCGACAACTAGACGACGAATGACGGTTCCTTTAAGGGACGTCATCCAAGATGGCGTCCCTCAAATTCCGATTGGCTGATAGGATTCTATCAGCCAATCGGAATTAAGGTAGGAATATTCTGATTGGCTGATGGAATCAGCCAATCAGAATCAAGTTCAATCCGATTGGCTGATCCAATCAGCCAATCAGATTGAGCTCGCATTCTATTGGCTGTTCCGATCAGCCAATAGAATGCGAGCTCAATCTGATTGGCTGATCGGATCAGCCAATCGGATTGAACTTGATTCTGATTGGCTGATTCCATCAGCCAATCAGAATATTCCTACCTTAATTCCGATTGGCTGGTAGAATCCTATCAGCTAATCGGAATTCGAGGGACGCCATCTTGGATGACGTCCCTTGAAGGAACCGTCATTCGTCGTCTAGTCATCGGTTGAAGAGGATGTTCCGCGTCGGCTTGGAAGAAGATGGCTCCGCTCCGCTCCAGAAGAAAGAAGATTGAAGATGCGGCTTGATAGAAGACTTCATCCCGATGATGGACTTCCGACTTCAGCCCGATGATGGATTTCTTCAGCCGCCGCTTGGATCCAGACTTCAGCCCGAGGATGGACATCACTCTTCAGCCCCCCGCTTGGGCTTGGATCAAGACTCTGGACCGATCGGTGAACCTGGTATGGTGAAGATAAGGTAGGAAGATCTTCAGGGGCTTAGTGTTAGGTTTATTTAAGGGGGGTTTGGGTTGGCATGCCCCAAAGAATTCAGCTCTTTTGCCTGTAAAAAAAAACATACAATACCCCCCCCAACATTACAACCCACCACCCACATACCCCTAATCTAACCCAAACAACCCCTTAAATAAACCTAACACTAAGCCCCTGAAGATCTTCCTACCTTATCTTCACCTCACCGGGTATCACCGATCGGTCCTCCGAAGTCTTGATCCAAGCCCAAGCGGGGGGCTGAAGAGTGATGTCCATCCTCGGGCTGAAGTCTGGATCCAAGCGGCGGCTGAAGAAATCCATCATCGGGCTGAAGTCGGAAGTCCATCATCGGGATGAAGTCTTCTATCAAGCCGCATCTTCAATCTTCTTTCTTCTGGAGCGGAGCCATCTTCTTCCAAGCCGACGCGGAACATCCTCTTCAACCGACGACTAGACGACGAATGACGGTTCCTTTAAGGGACATCATCCAAGATGGCGTCCCTCAAATTCCGATTGGCTGATAGGATTCTATCAGCCAATCGGAATTAAGGTAGGAATATTCTGATTGGCTGATGGAATCAGCCAATCAGAATCAAGTTCAATCCGATTGGCTGATCGGAACAGCCAATAGAATGCGAGCTCAATCTGATTGGCTGATTGGATCAGCCAATCGGATTGAACTTGGTTCTGATTGGCTGATTCCATCAGCCAATCAGAATATTCCTACCTTAATTCCGATTGGCTGATAGAATCCTATCAGCCAATCGGAATTTGAGGGACGCCATCTTGGATGACGTCCCTTAAAGGAACCGTCATTCGTCGTCTAGTCATCGGTTGAAGAGGATGTTCCGCGTCGGCTTGGAAGAAGATGGCTCCGCTCCAGAAGAAAGAAGATTGAAGATGCGGCTTGATAGAAGACTTCATCCCGATGATGGACTTCCGACTTCAGCCCGATGATGGATTTCTTCAGCCGCCGCTTGGATCCAGACTTCAGGCTGAGGATGGACATCACTCTTCAGCCCCCCCGCTTGGGCTTGGATCAAGACTCTGGACCGATCGGTGAATCTGGTATGGTGAAGATAAGGTAGGAAGATCTTCAGGGGCTTAGTGTTAGGTTTATTTAAGGGGGGTTTGGGTTAGATTAGGGGTATGTGGGTGGTGGGTTGTAATGTTGGGGGGGGTATTGTATGTGTTTTTTTTACAGGCAAAAGAGCTGAATTTCTTGGGGCATGCCCCGCAAAGGGCCCTGTTCAGGGCTGGTAAGGTAAAAGAGCTTTGAACTTTAGTAATTTAGAATGGGGTAGGGCATTTTTTTATTTTGGGGGGCTTTGTTATTTTATTAGGGGGCTTAGAGTAGGTGTAATTAGTTTAAAATTGTTGTAATTTTTTTCTTATGTTTGTAAATATTTTTTTATTTTTTGTAACTTAGTTCTTTTTTATTTTTTGTACTTTAGTTAGTTTATTTAATTGTATTTATTTGTAGATATTGTATTTAATTAATTTATTGATAGTGTAGTGTTAGGTTTAATTGTAGGTAATTGTAGGTATTTTATTTAATTAATTTATTGATAGTGTAGTGTTAGGTTTAATTGTAACTTAGGTTATGATTTATTTTACAGGTGATTTTGTTATTATTTTAACTAGGTAACTATTAAATAGTTCTTAACTATTAAATAGCTATTGTACCTGGTTAAAATAATTACAAAGTTGCCTGAAAAATAAATATTAATCCTAAAATAGCTACACTGTAATTATTCGTTATATTGTAGCTATATTAGGGTTTATTTTACAGGTAAGTATTTATCTTTAAATAGGAATAATTTATTTAATAAGAGTTAATTAATTTCGTTAGATTTAAATTATATTTAATTTAGGGGGGTGTTAGTGTTAGGGTTAGACTTAGCTTTAGGGGTTAATACATTTATTAGAATAGCGGTGAGCTCAAGTTGGCAGATTAGGGGTTAATGTTTGAAGTTAGGTGTCGGCGATGTTAGGGAGGGCAGATTAGGGGTTAATACTATTTATTATAGGGTTAGTGAGGCGGATTAGGGGTTAATAACTTTATTATAATAGCGGTGCGGTCCGCTCGGCAGATTAGGGGTTAATTATTGTAGGTAGGTAGCGGCGACGTTGTGGGGGGCAGATTAGGGGTTAATAAATATAATATAGGGGTCGGCGGTGTTAGGGCAGCAGATTAGGGGTACATAAGGATAATGTAAGTAGCGGCGGTTTATGGAGCGGCAGATTAGGGGTTAATAATAATATGCAGGGGTCAGCGATAGTGGGGGCGGCAGAATAGGGGTTAATAAGTGTAAGGTTAGGGGTGTTTAGACTCGGGGTACATGTTAGGGTGTTAGGTGCAGACTTAGGAGGTGTTTCCCCATAGGAAACAATGGGGCTGCGTTAGGAGCTGAACGCGGCTTTTTTGCAGGTGTTAGTTTTTTTTCAGCTCAAACAGCCCCATTGTTTTCTATGGGGGAATCGTGCACGAGCACGTTTTTGAAGCTGGCCGCGTCCGTAAGCAACTCTGGTATCGAGAGTTGCAGTGGCGTTAAATATGCCTGTACGCTCCCTTTTTGGAGCCTAACGCAGCCATTCTGTGGACTCTCAATACCAGAGTTATTTTAAAGGTGCGGCCAGAAAAAAGCCAGCGTTAGCTACGCGGGTCGTTACCGACAAAACTCTAAATCTAGCCGATATTTTGCTATAATATGTGTCCATGCGGGTCATCATATAGGTGCATTGCAATGCTTATTCAAAAAATAGACAAATAGCCAAGACCAATAACACACATTTATGGACACATAGGTAATAGAAACTTAGTTTAAAAATAGAAGTAAATCATTCTAAACTCCTTCATTCAGGATCCTTGACAGGTTGAATAAGACTTGAGGTAACACTGAACAAGAATTTCCTTGTGCAATAATAAATGTGGGTATCAGATGAACATTCTAGATTTCATTAGACTAGGAAAGAAACATTTTGGATCCCAGGGATATTTACTACTAAATTACAGACCAACAGATGCCATCTAATTTTTAAATACACCATAACAGCATGGGTGAGATTGCAATCATTTTTCATCCAATATACATTTCACCAAATCTGTTTTTTCAAGAATGAAATGTACGTTAGGTAAGATAGAGATTATAATGTCACAAAGAGGAGGCAGGATTTGCAGTTGTGTTTTGAGACTCACTCATCCCTTAGTGGTCCCTAAAAATGTTAAATGGTCCTTTAATATTAACCAAAGACTCCTTTGAAGAAAGTGGAACAAGCAAACATTTTTGTGGTGTTTTACAGCACAAGGTATCAAAATAAATAATAAAAGTAAAGTGCCATAATGTTATACTTTCAGACATTAAAGATTTTACGAGTTGTTTAATTTGAAGTTTAATGGCTCTTTAACTTTGAAAATGTCAGATTTATATTATTTATCATCAGCAGTTTTAAAAAGTCAACGTAGTTAGATACCTGGCTTTATAGTGTATATTTTGTTATAGCTTAATACATTTAGTGCTAGATTACAAGTGGAGTGCTAAATTTTTGCGCGCCCTCAAAACAGCAAATTAAAAGTGGCTTGTTATTGCTACCATGTGCTTGCAGTAGGAAATAGTGCTCAAAAATTAACCAGAGATTAGACCTCTGTTTAAAGTGAAGGTAAACTTTGATGAATTAAAGCCCAGTTTTTAAAAATACTATTAAAAACAGGTGCACTTTCATTCATCAAAGTTTAGAAATCAGCCGTTCTGTTTAAAAACGTACCTTTCTTTTCTTCACAGCCGGAGCAGCTTCCCCGCCTGGAGATCCTATCTTCACACATCAGCAATGACTCATCGGGCTTCCAGTCGGTTCCATTCAACAAATCAAATGACACCAGGCAGGGTTGCCCCCTGTCACCTTTATTGTTAAACTATTCCTTTAATTGGACGGAGTCTTCAGTTCTTCACTTAGGCATTAGGCTATCGGGCGATTTTAGTCACGTCATTAAAGATAATTATCTACCATTACTGGCAGAGCTCCAGTCTCTCAAAAAACTTGGAATCTGACCCATGTTTCATGGTTAGGCAGGATAGCAGCGCTTAAAATGTCCTTTCTACCCAGACTTACATATCTATTCCGCTGTCTTCCTGTTAAGGTCCCTAAATACATTCTACTACAGTTCCAGGGTGAACTCACTAAACACATCTGGTATAGTAAGCCTCCTAGAGTGGTGCATAAAATCCTCAACTCCCTAAGAACTGTGGGGGTATAGAATCTCCCTCTGTGATTAGATATTATGAGGGATCCATGCTTACCCATGTTGCACAATGGGGAGTTAAACAATTAGCATGTAAATGGAGGACTATTGAACAGGCTTCCTTACCCTACAGTCTAGACATCAGAGACCTGATCTGCGCACCCTTACACTGCCACAAAGAACTGGGCATAACTAATCCCATCGTAAGTGAATGTTTAAAGTTTTGGGACAGACTTTGTCACTGTACACATATAGCCCCAGACCCCTCACCTATTACCTCCCTAGCAGGCCTTCTCATGGGTTTACAGGAAACCCACCCTCTTAGATGGGCTCAATTGGGGATCACCACAGTATCGGACCTCTGGCTTGCCACCGCGAAGGTTGGTTTTAAGCACATTTCCCAGATTGGAGAAGACCGTGTACTTCTGCGATACCTCTCATTTGAATATCACAGAATTAAAAGCTTCCTGCTCAGCTGGGGCTTTAAACCCATACTAGCCTGACCACTGACTCCCTGGGAATCCGTCTGGAAACTAGGGGACATACTCTGTAGCCCCCTTTCCTTCCATTACACCCTTTTAGGATCCTCTTCATCCCCAGATACACTGGCCCACCTACTAAGATGGGAGGCCCTTCTAGAAATCACCAATCCAATGGAAGTCTGGAGGCACACCCTAGAACTCACACAAAAAGCTATTCATTGCACTACTTTATTTGAAATTTACTACAAACCTCTAGTACATTGGTACTATGTCCCCACCAGACTTGCTAAAATGTTCCCAAATGTGTCATCCGACTGCTGGAGAAATTGTGGCCAGAAGGGTAACATCATACATATATGGTGGGAATGCCCTAAGCTCCGCCCCTTATGGAATACAGGTGGCCCTCGTTTTACAACGGTTCAATTTACACCGTTTCAGAATAACAACCTTTTTTTCCAGTCATGTGACTGCTATTGAAAAGCATTGAGAAGCAGTGCATTTATTAAAATAGCCAGTAGGTGGAGCTGTCCGCTTGTGTTGCAGCAAAGTCAAGCAAGCTGAAATTAATCAGTTTAACCAGACCTGAGCTATCGAGCAGATTTCAAAGGAACAAGATCTTCCTGTCTATAAATCAGTCCAGTAACAGCAACAGCGTGGGAGCGCTCAGACGTCCGCTCTGTGTGTGGCCTCGGCTCGCGCTTCACGTAAGGTGCCACCCCTCTTGAGTAAGTCCTGACGTTTCAATGACGACTCCTGGGTTTTTCAGTCAATCCGGTGCAAGTGGTTAAAACGATCCACCACCGCTTGCACTAATATGATAGCAACATCCACTGCACACGGTAACTGACATAACCAAACCATGTAACAGAAATGAAAAGACCAAGGCTCAAAAAGGTGAAATAAAAAGTCTGTATTCAGTAACTCTGTTTAGCAAAAGTGGTTACAACAGGCAATTCAGCAGGTCAAACGCGTTTCAAATGTTTATTTATTAAACTTCCTCAGTGACCATCATGCACTATTGCCCATAATGCAGCACTATTTAAAGGGCAAGAAAACACACTCCCTCTTTAATTAAACCAATCAAATTACAAAAGGTGCTGCATTATGTCAACTACGAATACTGTGTTAAGTGACAGCAAAATACATTTCTTTATATAGATAGACTGAAAGCATTATACTACACACAATAATATAATTTCTAACTCACATATTAACTATCAGAAAAGGAATTTAGTCTGACTCATAAACTAAAAAAACTTAACTTCACTACTTTAGGTATCCACAAATAGTTTTACATCCCATTCAGAATTTAACCCTACTGGCATTCTGGTATCCAGCTGAAAGATCCAGAAAACCTCTCTTTTGCTGAGAGTATTACATCTATTTCCTCCTCTAGGATGTCTGGCAATCAGCTGGATACCCTGGAATGTCAGCAGGGAACTGTCAGAGTCGTGTTCTTTTCTGAAATGTAGGGAGACAGGTGTAGTGGACTCAGGATCTTCTATGGAACGCAAGTGTTCCAAAAAACGATCTTTTAAAGCCCGTGTTGTCTGACCGACATACTGCCTATAGCACCCCCTACAGGTCAGAAGGTATATAACAAAGCAAGAATTGCATGTTATATGTTCCTGTATCTTGAATTGTTTAAATTGATTAAAGAGGCGCATAGACAGTTACTTGATACTACAGTATATGAGAGACTCAAATCAAATCCAGTGGTTTTCTATTAGAGAGAACTTAAAATCATTCTCAATGAGGCTTTACTTGATGGTCTTATAACGGAGGTGAATTTTGAGTTTCTATATACTGAGCATCCGATTACAGCTATTCAGCTGGATACCAGAATGCCAGTAGGGTTAAATTCTGAATGGGATGTAAAACTATTTGTGGATACCTAAAGTAGTGAAGTTAAGTTTTTTTAGTTTATGAGTCAGACTAAATTCCTTTTCTGATAGTTAATATGTGAGTTAGAAATTATATTATTGTGTGTAGTATAATGCTTTCAGTCTATCTATATAAAGAAATGTATTTTGCTGTCACTTAACACAGTATTCGTAGTTGACATAATGCAGCACCTTTTGTAATTTGATTGGTTTAATTAAAGAGGGGGTGTGTTTTCTTGCCCTTTAAATAGTGCTGCATTATGGGCAATAGTGCATGATGGTCACTGAGGAAGTTTAATAAATAAACATTTGAAACGCGTTTGACCTGCTGAATTGCCTGTTGTAACCACTTTTGCTAAACAGAGTTACTGAATACAGACTTTTTATTTCACCTTTTTGAGCCTTGGTCTTTTCATTTCTGTTACATGGTTTGGTTATGTCAGTTACCGTGTGCAGTGGATGTTGCTATCATATAAATCAGTCCAGATTGGAATGCATGGAAAGAACTGTTTGTAGAAAAATGCAAGTGAAGTCTGTGTTGTGTGATTATTTTATTAGGTTTATAATGCTGTTTAGCAAATGTTTTTGTGCATTTAACTTAGTTTAATTATATATTCTGTGTTGTGTGATTATTTTATTAGGTTTATAATGCTGTTTAGCATTTAAAGTCTTCATTTCAAAGCTTTAAAAATAATGTATTAGATGTTACTTATGACAATTTTGAGAGGGGCCTGGAACCTATCTGCCTCACTTCCCATTGACTTACATTATAAACTGGGTTTCAATTTACAACGGTTTCGATTTACAACCATTCCTTCTGGAACCTAACCCCGGCATAAACTGAGGGCTACCTGTACATGTTTTCTCGTACTGTCCAGATTGGGCATCTCCCTTCATAGATCGCCCGCAGTAGCCCTACTACACATAGGTCTGCACTCCCTAATAAAACACCACTCATACTTTTGCATATATCTGTTTATGGCAATTAAACATACTATTGCATGCGCATGGAAGAGAGAGTGCCTTCTAAATTGATCTAAAATCTGCAGCTCAATGGCCTATCTATACACTATGGAGAAAGACATTTACTACAAATTAGGAAATTCTGACCTTTTTGAATTGATTTGGGCAGATTGGCAACTCAACTATGACACGACCTGGGAGCCGAACCCCTTGACCACAGACTGATCTAACCACCATGTATAGTCTGATCTTATTCCTGGTATCGCTGTGCCTTACTTTCCCTTTCTGCCCTCTCCCCCCCCCCCTAAATCTTTGGCCTCCCCTTATTCTATTTATTCTATTTTCCACGGAGACGGCTGGTCCCCGATTACAATACCACTCATTTAAGTTGTATATCTTTTGTAAAATCATAACTATTGTTGCACTTCATTTAATGTGTACACCTAATCATAACATATGTGTATGACTGTTACTGTTAGTTAATTTTGAACTACAAACCTCTCTTTGTACCTGCTTGTCTCTTTATCCATTGTAACCTTTTTAAGTACACAATAAAGCTTTTAAAAAATATTTAAAAAAAATGGGGCAGTCTACAGAGGCTTAGATACAAGGTAATCACAGAGGTAAAAAGTATATTAATATAACTGAGATAAGGCGGCAGTCTACAGAGGCTTAGATACAAGGTAATCACAGAGGTAAAAAGTATATTACTATAACTGAGATAAGGAGCAGTCTGCAGAGGCTTAGATACAAGGTAATCACAGAGGTAAAAAGTATATTAATATAACTGAGATAAGGAGCCATCTGCAGAGGCTTAGATACAAGGTAATCACAGAGGTAAAAAGTATATTAATATAACTGATATAAGGAGCAGTCTGCAGAGGCTTAGATACAAGGTACTCACAGAGGTAAAAAGTATATTTATATAACTGAGATAAGGAGCAGTCTGCAGAGGCTTAGATACAAGGTAATCACAGAGGTAAAAAGTATATTATTAATATAATAGGGTTGGTTATGCAAAACTAGGGAATGGGTAATAAAGGGATTATCTATCTTTTTAAACAAAAATAAAATATTTTATTCTGAACCTTGTAACGTTATAGTGTTCTGCATTGGGCCTTTGTTCAAACTTGTTCAATCTTCAATTTGCTTATCAATCAATAAAGCATTTAATACACTTAAAAAAAATATATTAGAAATCTGAAGTAACAACTGAAATAACATCTTCCATAGAGCAGAAAAAAACACTTGTATAATCAATTACAATGCAGTTGTTTTTCATATAAGGGATAGTTTTATTTTAAATGAAGTGTTTTCTTGTTAAAGATATGTTTATTTACTTATTCTTTAATCATTTAATTATACAGTCAGTCTGGTTATAAAGATGCCAATACTGTTAGTGACATTCACTACACTGTGACTTAAGAACAAACGTTAGCAGAAAATGATTGCTCCATGCTATTTCTATCATGTGCACAACACATATACATGTCAGCAAAAAACAAATGTGATGGTGCACAAAAAAGGATAAATTTCACAGGGTAGGTAATCACAATGGTAATTTCACAGGGTAGGTAATCATGATGGTAATTTCACAGCAGGTGAACCTTAGGGAAAAGAAAAACACATATAGTGAAGTTCTGTGGTTTTAAATGTATTAGAAGAGCCAGAAACGGTACTCACATTGTCTAGAGCTTCAAGATCAAGCTCTAGATATACGTGCACAGGAAACTCCTAATAGGAGACAAGGCAAAGAACGATATCCCAGCTTCACAAGGAATGAATCAGAAGTGGTAAAAAAGTACTAACATTTTATTAAAAACAAGTCACAAGGCATACATATGAGATTGTCCCAATCATAGACCACGGCAAGCAAAAGACTGTGTGTATCACATGGTCTGGTAAATGCTGTTAGAGGTCCGGTAATGAACAAGGCTCCGCACTTTTTGTGACATCACTACGCTCCATTAAACTTTACATATGTAAACTTGTGACTAATGTATGCGGACTATACAATAGAAATGCATATACAGTTGTAAATAAACCTATACATATGTAAACGTGTGCCTTGCCCAATGATTGTGGACTATACAATAGCAACATATATACAGTTGTAAATTAACCTATAAATATGTAAATGTGTGTCCTGCCCAATGAATGCAGACTATACAATAGCAACACATATACATATGTAAATGAACCTATACATATGCAAATGTGTGCCCTGCCCAATGAATGCAGGCTATACAATAGTAACCCATATACAGTTGTAAATGAACCTATACATATGTAAATGTGTGCCCTACCCAATGAATGCGGGCTATACAATAGCAACACATATACATATGTAAATGAACCTATACATATGCAAATGTGTGCCCTTCCCAATGAATGCGGACTATACAATAGCAACACATATAGATATGTAAATGAACCTATACATATGCAAATGTGTGCCCTTCCCAATGAATGCGGGCTATACAATAGCAACACATATACATATGTAAATGAACCTATACATATGCAAATGTGTGCCCTTCCCAATGAATGCGGACTATACAATAGCAACACATATACATATGTAAATGAACCTATACATATGCAAATGTGTGCCCTTCCCAATGAATGCGGACTATACAATAGCAACACATATACAGTTGTAAATGAACCTATAAATATGTAAATGTGTGTCCTACCCAATGCAGACGGTTTATACAATAGTGTTGAATAGAGCTTTAATAAAGCAGTGCAATGAATGTTAATAACACCTCTGCACATGTGCAACATAACAGAATGATTCCAAATAGTTTTATAATAATTCCAAAGTTCTCCAAAAGGTAATTTTGTGTCTTTATGAACTGTATTTAGGTGTTAAATCTTAAAACGCAAAACTGGTCTCAAAAAGGAGTTGAAAGGTCTTTTGAAAATGGCTTGTGATGTCCAAGAGCTTTTTGGCCTCATGTTAAAAATATGGCTTTATCAAGGAGACAAAAACAGGATCATGGGTGGGGGAAATAGCCGAAACCATATTGTGATTGCGTCAAATTAAAAGGTGACCTTTTCATCTGTTTTCATGACTATATATTGTCTGCTTAAATTTAAAAAAGTCTATAGTCCATATTGAAACCAAAGAAAATGTCTGGTAGGACAGTTCACTTAATTTCCAAATAGGAAAACTACTTGCAGGTAAGTTTCATAGAGGCCAAATTATCAAATGTCTGTCGGACCTCATCAGACAGTGCGTATCAGGTCCGACAGACATTGCTGAATTCGGAGAGCAATACAGACTTGCGGCCAATGGGCCGCCAGCAGGGAGGTGTCAATCAACCCGATCGTACTCGATCAGGTTGAATTGTGGCGATTCCTGTCCACCTCATCAGAGCAGGCGGACAGGGTTATGGAGCAGCGGTCTTTAGACCCTGCTGTATAACTGATGTTTTTGGCGATTTTGAAGACTCGCCAGAAACACGGGCCCTCAAGGCCTCATAGTCTTTTTCCTGGAAAGTTTCACTGCCGCAGAGCATGTCTTATATAGTCAAAAGCCCCTTCTCTATAGTTCCTACGGATGTGACCTCAGTATGCAACTATAACTTACTATCACGTCATATGCTAAATGTAGGTTAGCATGATCTTATGTTGAAAACGCATTACTCAGAGCATTAGTACTTCTTGTTCATGGTTAATACATACAAGTTATACAACATGGTAAGTGAGGAGGTTTAGTATAGACATTGTAGCATGGTTTTATATGAAATATATATATATTAATAAACTAATAGGGATTTTACACCTATGTTAAAGTGCGACTGATGTTCGCTCCTCTTTTTTCCCATTTGAAAAGTGATAAATCTTAAAAGTTTAAAAGATTTTGCTGGAACATAAGGGATTAAATGCCATATCCTCCTCTGTGGGAAGAATTATCATAACTTAACTATTTACATTCTCAAGTTTAATGTAAACCTTTAACTTCATTTCTAACATAGAAATAAACACACAGACAACTTCTTGGTTATAAAACCCGCAGGTCACGTTTATTGTGGCAACACAGGAACCAAAAGACCAGCATGAATAAACATGAACCAGGGGGGGGCAGCAATCAGGTACTAGCTAATGCGTAGTAACCCATGCTAACAAGATGGGCAGTACCAGGGCGCAGGAGACCTGAAATGCAGCCCTATGGCTGGCCATATGATGCCATGTCAACCTAGCAATAATCTTTGACCATCCAATTCTCACACCAGGCATCCAAGCTTTGAAGGTGTGCATGTCCGACTGGATCACCGCACTCAAATCCCGTCCGGGAATTGAGCCAAGATCATTTCCACCTAAGTGGATGATCAAAACAAGAGGTTTCTCCCAACGTTTCATGGCATCTTGCAGTAATCCAGGTAGATCTGCCCAGCAAAGGCCTCTCCTTCCTAGCCACCTAACAACCACCCTAGGTGACGAGAACCCCAGTTGCTGTCCTCCAGGTCGAGTAGAAGCTCGGATGGCTGCCCAGTGGACCACTGCTAGGCCCTGTAATAGAAACAAGTGTTAGGTTCATACGACAACAGTGAAAACATCACAACATCAACACACCGTAATTCTTAGCAGTGGGATAAAAGGGGTCTCACATATAATTGATATCTCCTAGATTTCCACCTCCCCAATGCCATTATACGGTCAGCAGACCAACCTAAAGCCGCCGCTGTTGTAGCAGCTCCACCCTAAATGAGTGAGGAGCTATGGTATTGGGATTTAAACCCGCCTTTTCTGCAGCCCATCCCAAGACCCTCCGGAATTGGAATCTTGTAAGAGGGGTACCGTCCTGGTGAATTAAAAACCTATGTGAACCCACTGGACGCACGTTCGAGAAGGCCTTCAACACGATGTAAGGGCAACTGGCAGAACCCTGATTCACAGGGAGCGACAGCCAAGCACCCCTACACTCCTGATCCACTTTGGATCTAGGAATGAATAGCAATACCCCATTGTCGGCGAATGTAACATGTTCGGTTAACACACCTCCCACTTTCGCCATCTTAAACTGCGGTACCAATTCCCCCACTCGCAGGGCACCATGAAATGCAATGGTGAACGCCACAAAAAACAGTTGAACCTCATATTCCGAGGAACAGACGTCAGGTAGAATCTGAAGCAAAAGGAGTAACCGATCAGCAGTTATGGGTTCCCGAATGTCAGGTCGCCGCACTTCCGACTTCCCCCAGCCCCGAAAAATTTGGCGAACCAAAAACATCTTGAAAGAGTCCGTCAGAGTGAACAATTTACAGAAAAAGGAAACCGTTGCCAACCACGCTGTCACCGCCCCCTTTTTTTACCTGCTTAGTTCTAAGCTCGGCAAGCCAGCGCAACAACCAGTCTTGCTCACCTGCGCAGGAAGGAAATCCCTGAACATCACAGAAGAATACCCATTCTTCCCAATACCTCACATAAGACTTCCAAGTGGAAGGTGCCAGGGATGCCTTCAGTAGTGGAATCATAGACTGCCATCCAGTGCCACCTGCCAAAGGAAAGGAGGACAGGGAACACCATGAGTCGCAGCGTTAGGAGCAAACTTCCTAAAATGTTCCCATTGGAAATGAGAAAGTGCATCAGTTATAATATTAGCAACCCCAGGGACATGCCTAGCCTGAAACTCAATGTTCCGCTTAAGGCACCCCAAGACCAGAATCCTAAGATATCTAACCACTGCTGTGGACGAAGAGGAGAGTCCATTGATGGCAAAGACCACACTCATATTGTCCATCCAGAAAAACATGGAACTGTTCTTAAGTTCATCTCCCCAGATCTCCAACGCCACTAGAATGGGGAAGAGCTCCAGGAGACACATGTTCCTGGTCAGACCCTTAATGGTCCATTCGACAGGCCAAGGCTCAGCACTCCACCTACCATCTAGGTAAGCGCCATAGCCGAAGGACCCCTCCGCATCTGTAAAAAGGTGAATGGACTGCGCGGTGGGCTCATGGTGTGCAGAAGTAACTCACATTCCCTGGTGCCCTGTCTGCCCACCAATAAAAAATCATCCAGATAGTGAGCAATTCTATCTTCCCCCACCACCTCGGTGACAGCCCAATGTAAGAAGGAGCTGAAAGCCTCAAAAAAGGCGCAGGAAATTGAACACCCCATGGGTAAACAACGGTCGACATAGTATGATCCGTTGAAAAAACATCCCATGAGATAAAAAGAAGATGGGTGAATCGGCAGCAGCCGGAAGGCAGACTCTATATCAAGTTTTGCCAGCAAGGCACCTTGACCCGACCTCTGAACCACCCTTAGGGCATCATCAAATGACTGATAATGAACTGTGCTCAATTCCTGTGGGATGGCGTCATTGACTGACCTGCCTTTGGGGTAGGAAAGGTGTTGAATCATCCTAAACTTCTCTGATTCTTTCTTTGGCACGACCCCTAAAGGAGAAATAACCAATCCCGGTATTGGCTTTACCCTAAATGGTCCGGCCATTCTACCCAGCAAAACTTCCTTACCCAATTTTTCCTTTAATGCCTCTGGAAACTGGTAAGCTGATTTCAGGTTCCTGTGGTTCGCAGAACCCTTAACCTTATCTTGTATCGGAATAATGAAACCTTCCCTGAGAGCAAACTCCAGCAAGGCAGCCGCTTTCCTATCAGTGTAAGCCAAGGTCTAATTGCGGCCACCCTCAGCGGGGTGCCCGCTCTTACCAACAACAGGGCCGCATGCCCTATCCTGTTTTTCGCTTTTCTTGACGCAATCTGCGGCTGGGTGAGGTCCCCCGCAGTTGCGGCACGCGTGCCAAAAGGAACAAGAAGTTCCCAGCGCGCAGTGTTTATCCTGAAACTTCCAACAGACCCCGGTGGGGCGTCTGCGAAACCTACTAGCAGAGCGGACCTGGTGTGATCCTGCTGGAGGAGCAGAAGTCCCTTGGACCTTCTCAGGACCCAACCAGGCCCCAAGCTGCATCTCCACACAACCGAAGTCAAGAAGACTTAATCCATAATACCGCCAGGCTCCATCACGATAATTTTCCGCAATGATTTCCATGTTCTCCATATATTTAAATATTGCAAAACACTGAGCAGGCCATTTTTCCAAAAAACAAGAAGCGTAAATCCTGAAACAATGTCGCCACTCGTGGAACGTGTCAGGGTGCTGGTATTTCTTCGGCCCGGTCCCATCTTCGGCTCTCTCCTTCTGCCTTAAGGCTTTCACAGAGAGCTCAAAGATATTGACATACTTTCCCTCTTGAATGCGCTGAACCATTTTAGTTTTAAGGTGTTCATGCAGATCATAAGATGACCAGGATCGTGTATCGCCTTGGAGTGCCACCTTGCGGTTAGCAGCTCCACGTGCCTCCATGACTCTGGAACTGGGTTGGGATGCCCTATCAGACTTCTCAGAGGTAACAGGTTCTGAAGATCTTTGCAACCCCTTCTTAGCAGACTTTCTTTCCTCATTCAACCACCTAAGCATTTTGTACATGCGCTTATGACCCTTAGCATTTAAACCCAACTCTTTGTCATTCTCTGACCCCGAATCATCCAAGGATGATGTGAAACCCCTGAACCCCACTGAAACTGAGGACTCACCGGTTTGCAACTCCATCCTAGGTGGTATCGCCACCATGCCCGAAGTCGGTGGACGCTTATCCTCCGACACCATGGAATCTGCACCGCTCTCTGTTCCTCTCTCCATGCCACTTCCGGAATTGCCAGTAGTTGCCATGTCGCTATCCTGGCAGAATGCAAGAGAGGAGTACCACTCAGGGGAAGTTCAGCTCTCCCCTTACCCCTTCTCGCACACTGCTGTAACCCCCCCTCAGGCACTCTGTGACCACATGGGCACTTACCACGCCCCTCTCCAACATGCACACTTTGCTCTTCCTCAGAAAAATCCTCAATATCCTCACTAAAGTGTACTGTCTTAGGGGCCTGTGCAGGGGCCTTCTTGTGACTTCTAGTTGGTGCTATTTCCATATCTAGACTATGAAATTGTGATGGGGTACCCTGTTTCGCAGCTGACCTAGTAACTACGGCGGCCTACTAAGTCTATCATCACAGTCAATCCCATCCATGCTGCCATCATCCGTGGCAATCGCCACGCCCGTGGAATCCGTGTTATCACCTTCCATTCTACACATACCGGGCCTACTAGGTGTCGCACCACCTTTATTTTTGCCCGCTGGGGCCTTAGCCCCGGACCACATGCTAGCGGTTCTATTAGCCCCCTTATCTTGAGCACCCGGACCGAGCTCAGTTCCATATGGCCTCTTATGACTCGCATATTGCTCCCTTGCTGCTCCATTGCCGCCTTTTTCTATTGCCTTAAGCCCCCGAGCACTCTGAGCACCTTTATCCCCCATCGCCCCTGTAGGCCTAACCCCTGGAGCCAAAGTTTCCCCCCCCCGCGGCACTCCTTTCTTACGTGGGGAACTCGATTCGCTTCTCTTCATGGCCGGGCGTCGAATGGAGGAACCGGAAGTGACGTCACCAGAAGTGCCGTCACCGGAAGTACCACCGCTGGAGGACCCGAGACCGGAAGTAGACGCGGAGAAGGCTGAAGCCACCGGAGGAGCCTGCGCAACACCGATCGACGGACTATGGACCACGTGAGACCCACCCGGAGTCCCGGACATCGCAGACGCCAACATTTGGAAGAGGGACACTGCTACAGCAATGGATTCTTGGGACAAGGCCGCGGAAGGCCCAGGTAAGGCCAAGGCGCTCCCACTATACCCACCAACTATATGAAGGACATTACAGGGTCATGAGGGACCGGGATTGACCTGGGGAGGGCCAGAAAAACTAACGGATGGGCCGGGAAGGACACCGGGGGGGACGGGGGGCAAAACAGAAGGGCCGGCCACCTCATCACCACAAGAAGGCCCTACATAGGTCGCATGACCCACAGACTCAGACGCCACATCTGAGGGGCCTACATTAACTCCCCATCCAACCTCCTGGGAAATGGCATCTAACAGGGCCTGATCAGAGATCTCAGGCACAGTCATAGCACTACCACCCTCACTAGGTTCACCCTGGGGAGGGACATGGGAAGGAGAAAACAAAGGGGTTTGACCCACCGTATCAGGGGATGGTACGACTTCTCTCTCTGTAGGTTTCTCCCTAGCCTCCATGATTCGCTTTGAAGGTACTTTAGATCTCCTTGAACGCTTCATGTGAAAACTTTGAAGAAACCAGCAGAAAGAGGACTTGTGCTTCCTGTACAGGGCTTAAAAAGGTAAGCTGGAACCCCTCCTCTCTATCTGCAACATTGTTTCACACACACAAACCAGAGCCTCCCACTCATCTGTCTTGTCCTTAACCCTTATGTGCATTCCAGGCAATTTGCCTTACATTTCCTTTTTACATTTTTAAGTGGTACTATTGTTCTTAACCTTGCATATGATTTTATGTAAAAACATTTTTTATTAATTGTGTATGTATTATATATAGGGAGGTGTCCCTAAATTTTTATATTAATTGGTGTATAGAAATAAATTGTCATAATTGTCATCATTTTATTTTGGATATCTTTTGGACCGCGTTACAAGATACTTCACAAGGACAATTCTTATAAATTCCGCCTGCTGGACTTAAGTGTAGCAAAAAATCTCAACCAATCATATGCAAGATTGCAGAGATTCCATTTGTTTAATCAAGTTAGCTGACTTTTCACATAAGAAAACATTAGAATATTACAAATTACAATTACACACTTTTACCTAAACAGTTTTACCAGCTGATTTAAAAATTGTTGAGGTTGTACTTATTGTTTTTCTACATTACTAAAGTTTCTCATTGTTGCATGATATCATGTATTAAGCAACCTCACTCAGCTATAGATATTAGTGACAGAGATGACCATTAATTAATATGTAGAATATATAGGTAAAGTGACGCTCAACGCATTTTGAACATGAATTTGTTTTTATTAGGAAGCCCCTCTGCAACAACACAAACAGCTATTTATTTGTTTGCATTGATATCCTAGTGCAGAACAACAGATCTAGAGATAACATTGCTGTAGGGAAAGAATCCCAAGATCATTGCTGGGTCTATAGAGTTTATGTCTTATTTTAGCTGTAGTGCTTAATCTGTAGGGAACCTTAGGGAGCTTGTTCTTAAAGTCTATGAGAGCATTTATATATCTCCTATCACTGCAGTAATACACATCACTCTTCCAAGTATGTCTGTGCCTGAATTACTAGGTAAGGATCATATCTCAAGGATAGCTAGATAGCTTACATGCAGAGATGCTGGGTAGCTAACAGCCAGGATTTACTAAATGTTACAGTGTCTGTTTATATATTTATTTACGTTATCAGTTTTATAGACAGACAGACGGACAGATAGATGATAGATAGATAGATGATAGATAGATGCAAATAAAATTGGTGTAAAATGAACTTATTGAATTTAACAGAAATTAAACATTTATTATTATCAAATTTAAACTTCTGAAAGGGATGATATGAATAAAAAAAATATCTGATTTCTGTGATAAAAAGTATAAAACTATTAGCTATAAGTCAGCACACTATAAAATATTTTTTAATTATAAAAATATCAGTAATTTCTCCTTATATCTCCCTATACGCGCTCAGGCTAAGTTTTGTGACAATGAATTATCATCAGCCTTTAACCATTAAAGTGTTGTTTCACCGGATGACTCTCTGCAGTTTACATAGTACAGATTTGTACATATAAATATCATTAGCAGTTTAGTATTATCAGCTGCCAATGACATAAAAGACAACATAAAAACAATCATTTGCACCAAGTTTACATAGCAGAAATTATCATTTAACGTCTGCTGAATTTCACCCAAAATGTATGTTTTACGAAAGGAGATGGTAAGAACAAATTTGGCAAAATAGTGGCTAAACATTTAGAAAAACTTTTTTTCCTACAGAATAAAAAGACAATTTCTTTTGGGTGTATATTGTCACTGCTGTATCAGTTGTTATTCTGTAATGGTGTAAGATAAAATAACACAAAATAAGGGCTACCCACTGTATATAGCTGCAATGTCCCTTCCAGATAAGGAGATGATGGGTTAAGAAATAAGATGCATATACAACATTCATACAGATTTATGTACTTACATGTGTATGTGCATAAATAGATAGAAGAGTTATATCTTTTGTTGTCTGATACAGTTTTATTCATTGTGATTATTCATTGTCGTAAACTATGAAAACTTGGCTTGATTCTATTAGGAGAAGTTAGTGATATTTTTATATTTTAAGTTTATTTATAGTGTGACTTAGTGCTCATTTCCATTGAGCCACCATTGGGTTTTGACAAGGTTGTAAAAGGAAAAACTGCTTTGAGAAGCCATTACGTTTATCGACAGTTGATGATGATGCGTTTTCCATTAGCTCCGGCGGCTGAAAAAGAATTATGCAACCCATAGAAGATAATAGAAGCCAAAGTTTCCATTGAAGGCACAAACAGTTAAAACACTGTCAGAAGATGTCGAAAAAGTCTCAAACATTACAGCTTTTGAGGCATCTTTTCCATTGAGATATTAAAGTTTTTAAATAATGCACGAGTTTCACTTAATAATTGTATTGTTATTTGTAATATGTATTGCTGAACCAAGTATAGAACTAGTTGGAGTTATGTTCCTTTTTAGATATTAATATGTATTTAAATATAAAAATATAATCAAGCACATATCTCCATAATTCCAACTAGATCTATGCCTAGGGCAGCACTAAATATTACATATATCAGTAAATTTAAAAATGTTATATTTTTCGCATTAAATAAAACATTTTTAATATAATTAAATATTTTATGAATTTTCTGTATCTGTGTTTTTGTTTCTCTCTAGAGGTGACCACAGATAATGAGCACAGGTGTTAAATGTAAATTTTATAGTGTAAGTTCGGGTTACCATAGCAACAAATTTGTTAAGGTGCGATTTTTTTTTTTATGTTGGATGGAAGCGTTAACTTAAACCTACACAAAAATAGCGATTGTACACATTACGCAATGGAAAACTCAATGGAAACCTGGTACTAAAATGGAGCCATAAACTACTTTTAGCTGTCGGACGCTTCAGTATTTTATGGCTGCATTTTTACAGACACAATGGAAATTATTTTTTTTTTATTCCTAGCGTGCCTTTAATAACATTACATTTGATGATAATAATATATGTTTTAGTTCTGTTAAATTTAAAGGGATATAAAACCCAATTTAATTTATATGATCAAATTTGCTTTGTACCTATCATATTACTTGTTAAAGGGACATTTAACACTTTGAGATGGTAATATAAAATGATAAATTGTATATATAAAACAACTCTGCAATATACTTTCATTATTTATTTTGTCCTCTTTGCCTGTAATTCCATTATGAAATTGTGAGCTTTTCAGTTCCTGATAGAAATGGAAGTGCAGAACACTGTTAAATCCAGCACAACCATTGGCTGCACACTCTAGTGACCTATTTATAACTGACCCTAATTGGCCACAGCAGAGAAGGTAACACAAGTTACAACATGGCAGCTCCCAGTGTTTTATAGACACTAAAACTTTACACTTATTTTGTCACTTTTTAAACAACTAATGAAACTTTAAAAAATAACTCTACATGTTAGTCATGGAATAATCTTTCCTTTGAATGCATCATTCTATCTAGCGTGTATTCAGTGTTTAATGTCCCTTTAAATACAGGTGGCCCTTGGTTTACAACGGTTCAATTTGCACCGTTTCAGAATAACAACCTTTTATTTCAGTCATGTGACTGCTATTAAAAAGCATTGAGAAGCAGTGCATTGATTAAAATAGCCAGTAGGTGGAGCTGTCCGCTTGTGTTGCAGCAAAGCCAAGCAAGCTGAAATTAATCAGTTTAACCAGACCTGAGCTATCGAGCAGCTTGCAAAGGAACAAGATCTTCCTGTCTATAAATCAGTCCAGATTGGAATGCATAGAAAGAACTGTTTGCAGAAAAATGCAAGTGAAGTCTGTGTTGTGTGATTATTTTATTAGGTTTATAATGCTGTTTAGCAAATGGTTTTGTTCATTTAACTTAGTTTAATTATATATTCTGTGTTGTGTGATTATTTTATTAGGTTTATAATGCTGTTTAGCAAATGGTTTTGCTCATTTAACTTAGTTTAATTATATATTCTGTGTTGTGTGATTATTTTATTAGGTTTATAATGCTGTTTACTTATGCCAATTTTCAGAGGGGCCTGGAACCTAACTCCCTCACTTCCCATTGACTTACATTATAAACTGGGTTTCAATTTACAACGGTTTCGATTTAGAACCATTCCTTCTGGAACCTAACCCTGGCGTAAACTGAGGGCTACCTGTAGATATCTAGGTAGGTGTCCGGAGCCCTACATGGCAGTAAATATTCTAGTATTCTTGCAAATGGACAACATTCTTGCAAAGCAGCTGCCATATAGTGCTCCAGAGATGGGCAGGCTCCTAAGCTTACATTCCTGCTCTTCAACCAAATATACTAAGTGAACAAAGTAACAGAGAAGTAAATGAGAAAGTTGTTTAAAATTGCCGCTCTATATGAATTATGAAAGAGAATGTTGGATTTCATATCCCTTTAAAGGGACACTGAACCCAATTTTTTTCTTTCATGATTCAGATAGAGCAGCAATTTTAAGCAACTTTCTAATTTACTCCTACTATCAATTTTTATTCATTCTCTTGTTATCTTTATTTGAAACCATTTTTGGTCCACAACCTGGGTTGTCCTTGCTGATTGGACAGCACCAATAAACAAGTGCTGTCCATGGTGCTGAAATAAAAATTGTCTGGCTCCTTAGCTTAGATGCCTTCTTTTTCAAATAAAGATAGCAAGAGAACAAATAAAATTTGATAATAGGAGTAAATTAGAAAGTTGCTTAAAATTGCTGCTCTATCTGAATCACGAAAGAAAACATTTGGGTTTAGTGTCCCTTTAAGTTCAGGTCCTTCTAGGTCAGAATCTGTATGTAAACTGAGCACTGCCTGTATGACATTTGATGTATAAATGCTTCTATCTATCCATCCCTCTAAATAGATATGTTTGATGTTTTTTTGAGTGGTAAATACTGAGTCAAGTTATGAGCATTAAGGATAAGAATATAATTTGATCAATAAAAAAAAAATATTAATACATAATAAATGCACAAAAAAACAAAAAAGAAGAAAAGAGTAATTACTATTGACAGGGCTGGACTTGGAATAAAAAGCAGCCCTGGAAAAATATGAAGACCAGCCCTATTTTCTGTTGAGTTGATAGATTGCACATGCCCCTTTTTTCACAAAGAAGATTACTTGGACACTCCTTCCCCAATATTGTTTTTCAGAATTAAATTATATTAATTTGTATTAAATAAAAATGTCAGATTAATGTTATATAGCAACCCTACAACCCAATTGCATCCATTAATCCCCCTTTTAACTGTAGCTTTCCAGCCCCAGCTGCTGCAGCTCACCGGGAAATCTCCTGGTATCCTGGTAGGCCAATCCGGCCCTGACTATTGATCAATCAACATCCAAAACTTACGTCTAACATAGGTTGGTGCACTTCTCCCAAGTTCCTGGTTTATAATATGTTTCTCTCTTTTTCAATCTAAAATGCACTGTGGGAGCACTGCTTTATGAAAACAAAAATATTTAAATAATCTCAACCAAATAATATGTGCAATGGGCACAGTAGAAAGACAAATATTTCAGAGTAAATTGCATGGAAAATTGTTGTTATTGTTAACTCTTTCTCAGATTTCAAAAAGTCAAGAAATGAGAGGAACTCAACACACAAGTGCATTAATATTTTGCTATAATATGCGTCCATGCAGGTCAACATATATGTGTATTGCTATGCTTATTCAAAAAATAGACACTTAAAGTTACATTCGGGTCAAATTAAACTTTCATGATTCAGATAGAGCAGCAATTTTAAACAACTTTCCAATTTACTTCCATTAACAAAATGTCTTTTTTATATTTACACTTTTGGAGTGACCAGCTCCTACTGAGCATGTACAAGAATACACAAAATATATGTATATGCATTTGGGATTGGCTGATGGCTGTCACATGGTTCAGGGTAAGTGGAAACTATCGGCTAGATTTGGAGTTTGGCGGTAAAAGGGCTGTTAACGCTCCGCGGGTTTTTTTCTGGCCGCACCATAAATTTAACTCTGGTATCGAGAGTTCAAACAAATGCTGCGTTAGGCTCCAAAAAAGGAGCGTAGAGCATATTTAGCGCAAATGCAACTCTCGATACCAGAGTTGCTTACGGACGCGGCCGGCCTCAAAAACGTGCTCGTGCACGATTCTCCCATAGGAAACAATGGGGCTGTTTGAGCTGAAAAAAAACCTAACACCTGCAAAAAAGCAGCGTTCAGCTCCTAACGCAGCCCCATTGTTTCCTATGGGGAAACACTTCCTACGTCTGCACCTAACACTCTAACATGTACCCCGAGTCTAAACACCCCTAGCCTTACACTTATTAACCCCTAATCTGCCGCCCCCGCTATCGCTGACCCCTGCATTACACTTTTAACCCCTAATCTGCCGCTCCGTAAACCGCCGCCACCTACGTTATCCCTATGTACCCCTAATCTGCTGCCCTAACATCGCCGACCCCTATGTTATATTTATTAACCCCTAATCTGCCCCCCACAACGTCGCCGACACCTACCTACACTTATTAACCCCTAATCTGCCGAGCGGACCTGAGCGCTACTATAATAAAGTTATTAACCCCTAATCCGCCTCACTAACCCTATCATAAATAGTATTAACCCCTAATCTGCCCTCCCTAACATCGCCGACACCTACCTTCAATTATTAACCCCTAATCTGCCGACCGGAGCTCACCGCTATTCTAATAAATGTATTAACCCCTAAAGCTAAGTCTAACCCTAACACTAACACCCCCCTAAGTTAAATATAATTTTTATCTAACGAAATAAATTAACTCTTATTAAATAAATGATTCCTATTTAAAGCTAAATACTTACCTGTAAAATAAATCCTAATATAGCTACAATATAAATTACATTTATATTATAGCTATTTTAGGATTAATATTTATTTTACAGGTAACTTTGTATTTATTTTAACCAGGTACAATAGCTATTAAATAGTTAAGAACTATTTAATAGTTACCTAGTTAAAATAATTACAAATTTACCTGTAAAATAAATCCTAACCTAAGATATAATTAAACCTAACACTACCCTATCAATAAAATAATTAAATAAACTACCTACAATTACCTACAATTAACCTAACACTACACTATCAATAAATTAATTAAACACAATTGCTACAAATAAATACAATTAAATAAACTATCTAAAGTACAAAAAATAAAAAAGAACTAAGTTACAGAAAATAAAAAAATATTTACAAACATAAGAAAAATATTACAACAATTTTAAACTAATTACACCTACTCTAAGCCCCCTAATAAAATAACAAAGACCCCCAAAATAAAAAATTCCCTACCCTATTCTAAAATACAAAAATTACAAGCTCTTTTACCTTACCAGCCCTGAACAGGGCCCTTTGCGGGGCATGCCCCAAGAATTTCAGCTCTTTTGCCTGTAAAAAAAAACATACAATACCCCCCCCCAACATTACAACCCACCACCCACATACCCCTAATCTAACCCAAACCCCCTTAAATAAACCTAACACTAATCCCCTGAAGATCTTCCTACCTTGTCTTCACCATCCAGGTATCACCGATCCGTCCTGGCTCCAAGATCTTCATCCAACCCAAGCGGGGGTTGGCGATCCATAATCCGGTGCTCCAAAGTCTTCCTCCTATCCGGCAAGAAGAGGACATCCGGACCGGCAAACATCTTCTCCAAGCGGCATCTTCTATGTTCTTCCATCCGATGACGACCGGCTCCATCTTGAAGACCTCCAGCGCGGATCCATCCTCTTCTTCCGACGACTAGACGACGAATGACGGTTCCTTTAAGGGACGTCATCCAAGATGGCGTCCCTCGAATTCCGATTGGCTGATAGGATTCTATCAGCCAATCGGAATTAAGGTAGGAATATTCTGATTGGCTGATGGAATCAGCCAATCAGAATCAAGTTCAATCCGATTGGCTGATCCAATCAGCCAATCAGATTGAGCTCGCATTCTATTGGCTGATCGGAACAGCCAATAGAATGCAAGCTCAATCTGATTGGCTGATTGGATCAGCCAATCGGATTGAACTTGATTCTGATTGGCTGATTCCATCAGCCAATCAGAAAATTCCTACCTTAATTCCGATTGGCTGATAGAATCCTATCAGCCAATCGGAATTCGAGGGACGCCATCTTGGATGACGTCCCTTAAAGGAACCGTCATTCGTCGTCTAGTCGTCGGAAGAAGAGGATGGATCCGCGCTGGAGGTCTTCAAGATGGAGCCGGTCGTCATCGGATGGAAGAACATAGAAGATGCCGCTTGGAGAAGATGTTTGCCGGTCCGGATGTCCTCTTCTTGCCGGATAGGAGGAAGACTTTGGAGCACCGGATTATGGATCGCCAACCCCCGCTTGGGTTGGATGAAGATCTTGGAGCCAGGACGGATCGGTGATACCTGGATGGTGAAGACAAGGTAGGAAGATCTTCAGGGGATTAGTGTTAGGTTTATTTAAGGGGGTTTGGGTTAGATTAGGGGTATGTGGGTGGTGGGTTGTAATGTTGGGGGGGGGTATTGTATGTTTTTTTTTACAGGCAAAAGAGCTGAAATTCTTGGGGCATGCCCCGCAAAGGGCCCTGTTCAGGGCTGGTAAGGTAAAAGAGCTTGTAATTTTTGTATTTTAGAATAGGGTATGGAATTTTTTATTTTGGGGGTCTTTGTTATTTTATTAGGGGGCTTAGAGTAGGTGTAATTAGTTTAAAATTGTTGTAATATTTTTCTTATGTTTGTAAATATTTTTTTATTTTCTGTAACTTAGTTCTTTTTTATTTTTTGTACTTTAGATAGTTTATTTAATTGTATTTATTTGTAGCAATTGTGTTTAATTAATTTATTGATAGTGTAGTGTTAGGTTAATTGTAGGTAATTGTAGGTAGTTTATTTAATTATTTTATTGATAGGGTAGTGTTAGGTTTCATTATATCTTAGGTTAGGATTTATTTTACAGGTAAATTTGTAATTATTTTAACTAGGTAACTATTAAATAGTTCTTAACTATTTAATAGCTATTGTACCTGGTTAAAATAAATACAAAGTTACCTGTAAAATAAATATTAATCCTAAAATAGCTATAATATAAATGTAATTTATATTGTAGCTATATTAGGATTTATTTTACAGGTAAGTATTTAGCTTTAAATAGGAATCATTTATTTAATAAGAGTTAATTTATTTCGTTAGATAAAAATTATATTTAACTTAGGGGGGTGTTAGTGTTAGGGTTAGACTTAGCTTTAGGGGTTAATACATTTATTAGAATAGCGGTGAGCTCCGGTCGGCAGATTAGGGGTTAATAATTGAAGGTAGGTGTCGGCGATGTTAGGGAGGGCAGATTAGGGGTTAATACTATTTATGATAGGGTTAGTGAGGCGGATTAGGGGTTAATAACTTTATTATAGTAGCGCTCAGGTCCGCTCGGCAGATTAGGGGTTAATAAGTGTAGGTAGGTGTCGGCGACGTTGTGGGGGGCAGATTAGGGGTTAATAAATATAACATAGGGGTCGGCGATGTTAGGGGCAGCAGATTAGGGGTACATAGGGATAACGTAGGTGGCGGCGATTTGCGGTCGGAAGATTAGGGGTTAATTATTTTAAGTAGCTTGCGGCGACGTTGTGGGGGGCAAGTTAGGGGTTAATAAATATAATATAGGGGTCGGCGGGGTTAGGGGCAGCAGATTAGGGGTACATAAGTATAACGTAGGTGGCGGTCGGCAGATTAGGGGTTAAAAATTTTAATCGAGTGGCGGCGATGTGGGGGGACCTCGGTTTAGGGGTACATAGGTAGTTTATGGGTGTTAGTGTACTTTAGGGTACAGTAGTTAAGAGCTTTATAAACCGGCGTTAGCCAGAAAGCTCTTAACTCCTGCTTTTTTCAGGCGGCTGGAATCTTGTCGTTAGAGCTCTAACGCTCACTGCAGAAACGACTCTAAATACCAGCGTTAGAAAGATCCCATTGAAAAGATAGGCTACGCAAATGGCGTAGGGGGATCTGCGGTATGGAAAAGTCGCGGCTGTAAAGTGAGCGTTAGACCCTTTAATCACTGACTCCAAATACCAGCGGGCGGCCAAAACCAGCGTTAGGAGCCTCTAACGCTGGTTTTGACGGCTACCGCCGAACTCTAAATCTAGGCCATACATAACTTTGAAATTTGTCAGAAAAAAAATCTGCTACTCATTTGAAGTTCAGACTAAGTGCCATTGCATTGTCTTGTTATCACGCATTTGTTGATTATGCAAATCTAGTGTATTTACTGGTCCTTTAAGTTATAAAAAAATAGTTTTAAAATATATGACTTTCTACTTTTAACTTCTCCAACATCTTAGAAGTAAATCATTCTAAACTCATTCATTCAGGATCATTGACAGGTTGATTGAGATTTGGGGTATTTCCTTTTGCAAATAATAAATACAGATGACATATTAGCTTTCATTAGACTAGGAAAGATACATGACAAGTGAATACCTAACATTTGGGATCACAAGGATATTTACTGCTAAATTATAGACCACCAGAGATGCCATATAATATTTAAATAAACCAGGGGCGGAACTATCAGTGATGCAGTAGTCGCGGTCGCGACCGGGCCCCAGGGAGGTCCCCCATCAGGGGGGCCCCTGTTTCAGCACATTTTTTTTTTTTTTGTAACTTTTTTTTTAAAACTTTTTTCTTTAACTTTTTTTTTTTTCAATTTTTTTTTCTTAAACATCCCCCCCCCCCCCCGCGGCCCCCCGCGGCCCCCCCGCGGCCCCCACCTCTCCTTCATTTAATGTCTCCTACTCCTCCTTACCCTTTTTAAAATCAGAGCGTTGCCGGGGGTTACCATGGCAACGCTCTGAAACATTTCCTGCTTAGCGGGAAAGAAGGAGCTTAGGAGCTGTGTTGCAGGCAGAAAACAGAGCTGCAGCTGAAAAGACACCAACCAAGCTGTCACATTGCCCAGCATTACTGGTAAGACTGCATTTAAGCAATTTTAAAAAGTCTTCATTGATCTTCTTCTTCCAATGAGTCCTAATGCAGCTTTCAAACCAGGCTTTGCTGTCACTGGAACTTAGAGCAGTAGGTAATTGTGCTTTTGTAAAGAAGCACCCTTCCTTGCAGTTGCACATTAAACTTTTGGTGTCTTTTTTAAATTGTTATGTTGTCACTGTGCATAATTGTTAACAAGATTCTTGAGAATTGCTTGTAAATTTCTCAAAGGAGCTAAATAAAAAATAAAATTAAAAAAACATGTATTTTTGTATCTGTGAAGTTTCCAGTCATTGAGAGAGATGTGTGTATATATATATATATATATATATATATATATATATATATATATATATATATATATATATATATAAAAATATATATATATATATATATATATATATAAAAATATATATATATATATAATATAATATTATATAATATTATAATATATATATATATATATATATATATATACACACATATATATATATATATATATATATATATATATACACATATACAAAAAGAGAAAAATTAAATGTATAAAAAGCACATTTTTCTGGGGGGGGGGGAGGAGGAGGGGGGCCCTTCCTGGATTCTTGCACCGGGGTCCTGAGGTTTCTAGTTACGCCTCTGAAATAAACCCCAACAGCATAGGAGAGAGTGCAAGCATTTTTCATCCAACATACGTTTCACCAAATCTGCTTGTTTTCTCAAGAATGAAATGTACGTCAGGGGAACTAGAGATTATAATGTCACAAAGAGGGGGCAGGATTTGCAGTTGTGTTTGGAGACTCACTCGTCCCTTAGTGGTCCCGAAGAATTTTGAATGGTCCGTTAATATTAACCCCAGACTCCTTTTAAGAAGTTGAAACAAGCAAGTTTTACAGCACAAGATAGCAAAAGAAATAATAAAAGCAAAGTGCCATAATGTTATACTTTCAGACATTTTACGTGTTGTTTAATTTTAAGTTCAATGGCTCTTTAACTTTAAAAATAATGTCTGATTTAGATTGTTGATCATCACCAATTATAAAAAGGCAATGTAATTAGTTATTTGGCTTTATAGTGTATACTTTGTTATAACTAAATACATTTAGGGATTGCTTACAAGTGGTGCGCTAATTTAAGTGGCTGGTTAATGCTACTGTGAGCTCGCGCTAGCAATTAGAGCTCTGAAAATTAACCAGAGATCAGATATCTGGTTAATTTTCAAAAAGTCACACATTGAACCCAAATTCAAGTGTAATATTTGTAGAATTTGTAGAAGTGGAAATATTGTAGAATATGTGAGAGGATTTTTATGATATTGTGAGTTAAGTTTCTTCCCTTCATAACTATTGCTAGAAAACTATAAGTTTCCTGCAACAAAATCATTTGAGAGTAAAGGAATGGATTCAACCTACCAGTAACTAAACCAATGCACCATATATAGAACAAATGTGTAAGCAGTTGTGTATTTTTATTTAGCAGGGAACATTACAAAACCAATATGAGACATCATCAATTAGCTCAAAATATCACTAAGATGTAAATATATTTTATTTTATTCTTCTAGAAAAAAACACAAGTGAGACTGTAAAAAACAGCACATTATTGGGAGGATTCTATCTAAAGACATTTAATATATCGGATAAAGAACAAATTGTGGTTGTCATTGGGGTTTTGCTGATGTATTTACTGGCTGTATTCGGAAACGTCATTATTGTCACACTTGTATCTCTGGTGTCCCAGCTGCACACACCAATGTATTTATTCTTGTGCAGTTTATCAGTACAAGACATCATGTACGTATCTGCTTTTTTGCCAAAACTGTTGGCCATCACTATCACAGGTGATACCAGCATAACGTTCTCAGGCTGCATTACACAGATATTTCTATTTACATTTTGCATTGCTTCTGAGTTTTTACTGCTGACCTCCATGGCTTACGACCGCTATGTGGCCATTTGTATCCCACTGCATTATCCTCTTATTATGAGCAAAACGGTGTGTGCTCTGTTGATCACTGTGTCTTGGTTTGGCGGCCTCCTGATTGCATCTGCTTTCTCTATGATTTCGTCTCATTTAACCTTCTGTAATAAACAAGAAATCAACAATTTCTTCTGTGATGTAATAATATTACTGAAGCTCTCGTGTAGTGATACCACATATATTATGACTTTGTTTATACCATTAGAAGCCACAGCATTGGGTCTGTTACCATTTGTACTTATAATGACTTCCTATATCTATATCATATCTACCATCCTAAAGATCCGATCATCGTCTGGAAGACTGAAGACCTTCTCCAGCTGCTCCTCCCATCTCACAGTTGTTTTACTATTTTACGGAACTTCTGTTAGCTTGAACATGAAACCTAAGTCGGAAAATTCTCTGGAAATAGATAAACTGCTCTCCATGATTTACATTGGCGTGGTTCCCATGGTAAATCCGCTGGTTTATAGCCTGAGAAATAAAGAGGTTTTGAAGGCCATGAAAAGTTTTTTGAAAAAGTTTCAGTAGATACTAAACATTATCATGTGCTGTTATGGGCTAGATTACAAGTGGTGTGGTAACTTTTCTGCTCAACTGAAAAGGGGGTTTATCGTGGCTCTTTGACTGAGAGCAATTTAATTTAACTTTCTTCTGGATGTCGCTACTTGAGAGATCTTGTTAACTGTTATGCGAGACAAAAAAGTGGCATATATTTGTACATATGTATTTGTTTATGTATTTATATGTGTATATATGTATTTACAGACATATACACATAAATACATACATATATATTTTATTTTAAAAAGATATGTTCTGATATCATATAAATTAATGACTTTTGTACATGCAGTCTCTTAACTGTAAGCACAATGTGTTTGGAAATTCTGAAGAGTCTTTTTTAAAGAAGGAATTATAATAAAAGATTTTTAAAAGAATCTTTTATATCATAAATATATTTTTATGAAATTATTTTATACTAATATTTTAGGTTGATTCATTAGATCGTTTTTTAATCTGATTAGCTTTTATATTTATATTATTATATACAATCATGTATACATTTATTATATAATTTTCTTATACCTGTTTATATTATTCATATATATATATATATATATATATATATATATATATATACTTATTTTTATATACACCATTGATTGGACACATAAACATTTGTCCCGTTAAATATACATGTATATATATATATATATATACGAACACAACCGTTTAACATAAGGAACGTTTCTGCCGAGATTTATATAAATTTCTTTTTCTGGAGCTCTTAGTAGATCAAGGTTAGACAAGTATGAACAAATATTCGAGCTCGTATGTGGCTAACCATTGCAAATAGTAATGTGTGGCTTGGGATACTTTAGAAACAGTTACTGGTTCGCTGGTTAATGCCAAGCCGTTATAGGAGCAAGCAGCCGATTTTACGTCTAGTCTGACAGATCATCCCCCGGCTTTATTTGTTGTTTTCAATCATTTCTGTCATCCAGATGATGGCACGTAGTAGTGAAGAGTTCTCGCCTTCAGCCTATCATTTACCAGGGATGTGGTCCCGGTGGACCAATCACGATACGTAAAAAATAGGGGGCGTGTTGGCGCTTAGCTTTTAAAAAGTGCTTTCAACCACATTCAATATATTACCTCTGATGAAGAAGGAACATATTTGTATTAACCTTCGAAACGCGTCAGGTGTTTGTATGTACGAGTGGTACATTAGCAGGTTATATTGAAAAAGACTCTTCACGTTTTATTCCATATGCATTGAGCGTTTTTTACGAACTGGCTGGTTTATATTCAGTGTATATTTTGGAGCTGATATTTCACATCGACTGTTTACATGTGTTCATGTTACCTCATAACATTGAGGTCCTATATTGTAAGTGTTTCTAACCGTGCACTTTGTATATACTTATAATAAAACTGTATTACACCATCTCTGCGCTTCTCCCTTTACTCCTTATATGATCTGGAGCATTACCCGAAGCTTGAGGGAGGAAAAGTTTGACTGAAATCGCCCACAGAGGTAGTGACAGCAAGCAAAGCGGTGTGATCGGAAAGCAGGGAGAATAACCAAGAGGGGGTGCGTTCGTTTACCCTTCGATTTGCAGATTCAGCCAAGGCAGTACCTAACAGCGTCTTATTACCTCATATTATTGAGGGCTCAGCTTGTAAGTATTTTCACAGAAGGGGTCGCCTGGTGGATTAGCCGTGTATTTCAGCCCTATAATCTTATGTCAGTGCTTATGGACATATACTCTAACCAATTGGGAGCTCCATGAACTGACGTTGATGTTAGGATGGCTGTTGCATTATACATCTTTTATATAATATTGTCATTTAGTGACCCATTTGCTCCGTTTGTTTTATTAGGAGTTCATTTAATTATCATTGATGTTCGGACCGCTGTTGCATTATACATTTTTTACATAACATTACTATCTAGTGACCCATTTGCTCCGTTTGTTTTATGTTTTTCCATTTTTCTATTTATATATCTTGTCTCTCTGACTGGATTTTCTTTTGTATGACTGTTTTATGTATACTATTGATTACATAATCTATAGTCTTATTTTGTCACCCCTATGAATTCTCCCAGCGCTTAACACACCCCATTGTTTCTCTGCTATATTATTTCCTCTGTTAGAGGCTGATTGGAAAAGTTAGTCTCGCCTTTGGGGTTAGTGTTTTCAGCTGCAGAACTTCATCTTCTAATCTTAAGCTATCTTATTACTCATATGCATGATTGATGTACATATGTACATATTTGTATGATTTGGTGGTCTAGTAATTTTCGATTGAGATTCACATATTATCATTGTTATTATTATTACTATACATCTATTGTCCTATATTTTACTGGTATTTGCACCCTCCTATACAGAAGCTGACTCCTTTGCTAGCCATAGGGGTCTTCTACTTTGTTTGTATATTTTCGTACTTTTCCCTTTCTGTGGGTGGCAGCATACTAGTTGACTATTATGTCTGAATTAGAATATGGGGGATATTTTGACCCAAGCACAAAAATCAAAAAACTTTCTATTAGTGAAGAGGAAGGAAAAACTTTATTGGAAAACCTTACTCTAACAGATCCAAAGAAATTGTTTGAAAAGCTAGAAAAACTTAGCAGAAAACAACTTGTTAACTGGCATGATAGTACCAGTCTGGAGCGATATGTTAAATATAAAATTATTCCTAAGGGTTTAAGGTTAGAAAAAGAATCCATTATGGATTGCTCAGAAGTAAAACTCTTATCAGAGTGGGAAACTGCACTTGAGACTTGTTCTTTCACCTTTTTAGATATTTTAATAATATATAGACAAAAAAAGGTCAAAGATATAACAGACCAAATCAAGGATATCAGAGAGAAACTAAATAATTTTAAAGGGGATGTCTATTATCGGGAACTCGATAATGACAACAGAAAAAAGATAGAAAGGTTTGAAAAACAAGTTGAATCAAATAAACTTAGTAAGTTTCTAAAAGATCTGCATGAACATAAACAAGAATTGAATGACACTAATGCCGCAGAGAATAGTATTAATATAGAGGAAATGGAACCCCAAATGGGAAGATAGTGCAAATACCCCATTAGAAGGAGCCCATTGCTCAAATTGGTCATCTCTAGACTCTGCTGACTTTGCAACCAATAAAAGTTTTGGTGCACTTTATACTAAAAAAAAACATCAAAAAGAATATAAATAAACCACTCCAAAATAAGAAAGGAAATAAATTCTCTAATTACTATAAAGACAAGAACACAAGAACAACGAACAAGACATATAAATAATTATAAAGGACCTAATAAGAATATAACCAATATGTATGAAAGGAGAGATCAGTTCAATACACAACATTTTAATAGGGGGAATCATAATGAACAAAGTTACTATCCGCACAAGATTTATAAAAATCCGCTCCATAAAATCTACTCCTCCAATAACAAAAATGGGGATTTTTTTAGGGGAAGGTCCATCACGAAACAATTACAGGCCAGGTTACACTCTAGAAACTCAGGAGTGGGTGGGAACCCCCGAATGGAGAGGAAAGGGGGTAAAAAGAAGACTAGGAGGGGATGTAGAGGAGGAGTTCGACACAGAAAGAAAAAGGAAAAGACCAATAGGACCAGTGAGAATAGTGACCTAATGAAAATTTTCAATTTATCCAAAAGGTCTTTCACTAAACAAGAGGAAGATTTACTCAAGAGGGGACTTTCTTTTGCTTCTACCAGGGGGCCGAACTCATTCACGTTATTTGTGGATTGGAATAAGTACATTTGCAAATTAACATTAAATAGACATTTTAAAAAGAATGAGGGCTCTCTGGGGGATTTGAATGAAAATGAAAATGATTTGAATATTTTAAATCACATTCAAGATATAGAAACCCTGGGAAATCTGGAGTATCTCCTAGAAGAAAATGAACAGGGGGAAAACAGCAAGATAGTTTTAACATATGATCCACATACCAGGTATAAACCCAAGTCCATCTTTTACCCCGTTCAATCAAAGGGAAACTCAATACCAGTATTTAATAATCTGGTGTTGGATGATTTTAATAAGATGTGTCAAAACTATAAGATAAAAAGAGATACTTTAACCAAGAAAGACAAACTGCTTCTAGAGGAAATTAAGAAAGATAAAGATATTGTAATAAGAGAAGCTGACAAGGGAGGGGGAATAGTGGTCCAGGATAGAAAAGATTATATTGAGGAAGCAAATAGACTGTTGGGGGAAACTGAAACTTATCAAAAATTAATACGGAACCCCACACTTGAATGTTTACAAAAATATAATATTTTATTAGATGATGCTAGGCACGTAGGAGTGTTAAATGCAAATGAATTGAAATTCCTTAGTGTTATCGATCCAACAACAGCTATCTTATATCACCTACCAAAGGTTCATAAAGATCCCCTAAAACTGCCAGGTAGACCTATAGTCTCCGGAGTGGATTCCCTCACGACTAAGTTGTCGGAATTTGTGGACACTTTTTTGCAACCAATTGTACCCACCCTAAGATCTTATATTAGGGACTCCATGGATATTATTGAGAAAATTTCTACTATCAAATGGAGTGACAATTACCAGTGCGTTACAATGGATGTAAGTAGCCTTTACACATGTATTCCACATAATAAGGGGATCTCATGGCGTTGAGCTCATTTGGAGTGGTAGTGAAGAAACTCTGTCCAAATTCATTGAGTATGTCAACATTAATAACCAAAATCTGTCTTTTACTCATAAAAGTAACGAAAAGGAAATTGAATTTCTTGACCTGATACTCACTCATGATGATAATGATATCATCACGAGATTATATAGAAAAGATACAGATAGGAATGGTTATCTGCATGCTCGTAGTTGCCATCACCCGAATTGGATTAGAAACATCCCTTTCGGACAATTTCAGCGTGTTCGCAGAAATTGTAGCAAGATTGAGGATTTTGAAAGAGAATCTGTTTCCCTAACCAATCGTTTCATAGATAAAGGTTATCCTGAAAAATTAGTAAAAGAGGCTTACCAAAGAGTGAAAACTTTGGATCGAGATAATCTATTACAAGCTAAGAGGACTACAATTAATAATAACAATAAAAACAGAAATAAAAACTTGAATGATAGGAAAGGTACAAGTAAGTTTGTTACAACATACAATGAGGGGGCAAGAGAGATTAAAACCATAATAAAAAAACATTGGCATATATTGGAGAAAGATAAATTACTTGAGAATCTTACAACCAGAGGCCCCCAAATTATTTTTAGAAAAAATAAAAACTTAAAGAACTTACTAGCACCTAGCCAACTAAGGGAAAGAGGGGCGAATAACTGGTTAAAGTCACATTGCGTTGGTTTTTACAAATGTAATAGAGCCAACTGTGTAGCCTGTGAACATCATTTCGACAAAAAACCATCAAAGGTGATAAAGTCCAGTAGTAATGACTCATCTTGTGAAATTAATTGCCTTTGTAATTGCAAGACAGATTTAGTTGTTTATTTATTACAATGCAGCTGTAATCTCCAGTATATTGGATATACTACCCGTCCATATAAAACTAGACTTCTGGAGCACATTACAAATATTAAACAAGGCCTCAAGTCACATAACCTCTCATTACACTATAGGAATTTCCATAATCAGGACCCACATTGTCTGAGGGGAACCATCTTAGAATGCATCAAACAGAAAAAGAGAGGGGGTAGTAAAACTTTGGACCTAAGACGTAGGGAATCCTTTTGGATTCACAAGATGGGGACACTAATCCCCCATGGCTTGAATAAAGATATCAACTTAGCAGCACTTCTTGTTTAGAAATAGATATCTTTATAATGGGGAACATAGTTACGCCCCACATGTAGGAATGATTTTAGGTCAATCATTTTATAACTATTTTTTTAACGACCAATATATTTTATGATAGATAAAAACTGTTTAAGTATTATTTATTTATGTGTTTCATCTTAGACCAGTCACATCAATTCATTTTCATTTCTTCTGTGATCTGCTGTCATGTCAAATTTTAAATTGTAAACTGTTTAAGATTTATTTTATTTTAAAAGGATATGTTCTGATATCATATAAATTAATTCCTTTTGTACATGCAGCCTTTTAACTGTAAGCACAATGTGTTTGGAAATTCTGAAGAGTCTTTTTTACCAAAAGTAGTTTCTTTATCAAGAAGGAATTATTATAATAAAAGATTTTTAAAAGAATCTTTTATATCATAAATATATTTTTATCAAATAATTTTATACTAATATTTTAGGTTGATTCATTAGATCGTTTTTTAATTCGATTAGCTTTTATATTTATATTATTATATACAATCATGTATACATTTATTAAATAATTTTCTTATACCTGTTTATAGTATTCATATATATATATTTACTTATTTTATATACACCATTGATTGGACACATAAACATTTGTCCCGTTAAATATACATGTATATATATATATACGAACACAACCGTTTAACATAAGGAACGTTTCTGCAGAGATTTATATAAATTTCTTTTTCTGGAGCTCTTAGTAGATCAAGGTTAGACAAGTATGAACAAATATTCGAGCTCGTATGTGGCTAACCATTGCAAATAGTAATGTGTGGCTTGGGATACTTTAGAAACAGTTACTGGTTCGCTGGTTAATGCCAAGCCGTTATAGGAGCAAGCAGACGATTTTACGTCTAGTGTGACAGATCATCCCCTGGCTTTATTTGTTGTTTTCAATCATTTCTGTCATCCAGATGATGGCACGTAGTAGTGAAGAGTTCTCGCCTTCAGCCTATCATTTACCAGGGATGTGGTCCAGGTGGACCAATCACGATACGTAAAAAATAGGGGGCGTGTTGGCGCTTAGCTTTTAAAAAGTGCTTTCAACCACATTCAATATATTACCTCTGATGAAGAAGGAACATATTTGTATTAACCTTCGAAACGCGTCAGGTGTTTGTATGTACGAGTGGTACATTAGCAGGTTATATTGAAAAAGACTCCACGTTTTATTCCATACGCATTGAGCATTTTTTACGAACTGGCTGGTTTATATTCAGTGTATCTTTTGGAGCTGATATTTCACATCGACTGTTTACATGTGTTCACGTTACCTCATAACATTGAGGTCCTATATTGTAAGTGTTTCTAACCGTGCACTTTGTATATACTTATAATAAAACTGTATTACACTATCTCTGCGCTTCTCCCTTTACTCCTTATATGATCTGGAGCATTACCCGCAGCTTGAGGGAGGAAAAGTTTGACTGAAATCGCCCACAGAGGTATTGACAGCAAGCAAAGCGGTGTGATCGGAAAGCAGGGAGAATAACCAAGAGGGGGTGCGTTCGTTTACCCTTCGATTTGCAGATTCAGCCAAGGCAGTACCTAACAGCGTCTTACTAACTCATATTATTGAGGGCTCAGCTTGTAAGTATTTTCACAGAAGGGGTCGCCTGGTGGATTAGCCGTGTTTTTCAGCCCTATAATCTTATGTCAGTGCTTATGGACATATACTCTAACCAATTGGGAGCTCCATGAACTGACGTTGATTTTAGGACGGCTGTTGCATTATACATCTTTTATATAATATTGTCATCTAGTGACCCATTTGCTCCGTTTTTTTTATTAGGAGTTCATTTAATTGTCATTGAGGTTAGGACCGCTGTTGCATTATACATTTTTTACATAACATTACTATCTAGTGACCCATTTGCTCCGTTTGTTTTATTAGGAGTTCATTTAATTGTCATTGATGTTTGGACCGCTGTTGCATTATACATTTTTTACATAACATTACTATCTAGTGACCCATTTGCTCCGTTTGTTTAATGTTTTTCCATTTTTCTATTTATATATCTTGTCTCTCTGACTGGATTTTCTTTTGTATGACTGTTTTATGTATACTATTGATTACATAATCTATAGTCTTATTTTGTCGCTCCTATGAATTCTCCCAGCGCTTAACACACCCCATTGTTTCTCTGCTATATATATATATATAAGTGCATTGGAGCCCTTTGCAGTCAAGTAGCTGAAAACATGTAAAATCATATGTATGCAATATTCATATTTAATAAAGTGTTTAACTGTGTATGTGCTGTAAATATTTCACATCCCAACGTTCTTAACATAGGGGGATATGTGTAGGGGAATATATAGGTATTTTAGAATAGACATTTTCATATATATATAGATATCTATATATAATTATATATAGATATATGCATTTTACAAAAAAACATCAGATAAAGATACACAATGTTATTTAAAGGGTTACTGAACCCAAATGTTTTATTTCATGTTTCAGAAAGAGCAGCAATTTTAAGCAACTTTCTAATTTACTCCTATTATCAATTTTTATTTGTTCTCTTGGAATCTATTTATTTGAAGAAGCAGGAATGTAAGCTTACGAGCCGGACCATCTTTGGTTCAGCACCTGGGTAGCGCTGGCTGATTGGTGGATAAATGTAGCCATCAATTAGCAAGCGCTATCCAGAGTTCTAAACAAAAAATGGGCCAGCTCGTAAGCTTACATTCCTGCTTTTTCAAATAAAGATACCATGAGAATGAATAAAAAATAATAATAGGAGTAAATTAGAAAGTTGCTTAAAATTTCTGCTCTATCTGAATGATAAAATAAAAAAAATGTGTTCAAGGGACAGTCTACACCAGAATGTTTATTGTTTTAAAAGATAGATAATCCCTTTATTACCCATTCCCCAGTTTTGCATAACCAACACAGTTATAATAATATACTTTTAACCTCTGTGATTATCTTGTATCTAAGCCTCTGCAAACTGCCCCTTTATTTCAGTTCTTTTGACAGACTTGCAGTTTAGCCAATCAGTGCCTGCTCCTAGATAACTTCACGTGCACGAGCACAGTGTTATATATATGAAATACGTGAACTAACACCCTCTAGTGGTGAAAAACTGTTAAAATGCATTCTGAAAAGAGGTGGCCTTCAAGGTCTAAGAAATTAGCATATGAACCTCCTAGGTTAAGCTTTCAACTAAGAATACCAAGAGAACAAAGCAAAATTGGTGATAAAAGTAAATTGGAAAATTGTTTAAAATGACATGCTCTATCTGAATCATGAAAGTTTATTTTGGCCTAGACTGTCCCTTTCAGTAACCATTTAAGAATAAATAGAACATATTCTTCTGCTATGTGAAGAACACTAAAATGAGAAATATTAATATTTCATGACGGGTTAGAAATAGTGATTGGGTTTGCAAGATTTGTTGGGTGTTTTTTCCCCCACTTTTCGCGCTCCATTGAAGTCTATGAGGCCCATTTATCAAGCTCTGTATGGAGCTTGAGGGCTCGTGTTTCTGGCGAGTCTTCAGGCTCGCCAGAAACAGCAGTTATGAAGCAGCGGTCTAAAGACCGCTGCTCCATAACCCTATCCTCTTGCTCTGAGCAGGCGGACAGGAATCGCCACAATTCAACCTGATCGAGTACGATTGGGTTGATTGACACCTCCCTGCTGGCCGCCAATTGGCCGCGTGTCTGCAGGGGGCGGCGTTGCACCAGCAGCTCGTGTGAGCTGCTGGTACAATGCTGAATACGGAGAGTGTATTGCGGACCTGATCTGCACTGTCGGATCAGTTCCGTAAGACCTTTGATACATAGGCCTCCATGGGGGAAAACCTTCACGCATTCATGATATCCTAAGTTTGGATTTTTGCATGAGATAAGTTAGCATTTGTGCGAAAATGTTTTAACTCCAACTTATATTATGCACGCTACCCAATGGACACAAAGGCCTCTAGTTATTAAGCTCCGTACTTACCTGCATTCGCCGGCCCCAATACGCCCGCCTAAGTTCGCCTAACCTCGCTGCTGCGGACCTGAATACGCTCGACCAATTTAATCAATAAAGCTGTCAAAACGCCACGCACCAAGTACGGAGCGATGAGCAGCGGACTGTTGTTAACTGACAGTCATCGATCTCGCTGCTCTTCGGCTTTTTCCCAGCTTTATTGCTACCCTGTCACTAAGCACTCACACTATACTATACTGTTTTACCCCCTATACCGCCGCTCCCGGAGCCCCCTGCAACTAAATAAAGTTCTTAACCCCTAAACCGCCGCTCCCGGACCCCGTCGCAACTATAATAAATATATTAACCCCTAAACCGCCGCTCCCGGACCCCGCCGCCACCTACATTATACCTATTAACCCCTAATCTGCCGCCCCCTATACTGCCCCACCTACATAAAGTTATTAACTCCTATCCTGCCCCCCCTATACCGCCACCACCTATATTAAAGTTATTAACCCCTATCCTGCGGATCCCGGACCCCGCCGCAACTAAATAAATTGTTTAACCCCTAAACCGCCGCACCCAGAGCCCACCGCCACCTACATTACATTTATTAACCCCTATCCTGCCCCCCACTACACCGCCGCCACCTACATTAAACTCATTAACCCCTATACCGCCTCTCCCGGACCCCGCCGCAACTAAATTAAATGTTTAACCCCTAAACCGCCGCTCCCGGACCCTGCCGCCACCTATATTAAACTTATTAACCCCTATCCTGCCCCCCTATACCGCCGCCACCTATATTAAACTTATTAACCCCTAAACCTAAGTCTAACACTAACACCCCCCTAACTTTAATATTATTTTAATAAATCTAAATAAAACTTACTATTATTAACTAAATTATTCCTATTTAAAACTAAATACTTACCTGTAAAATAAACCCTAAGATAGCTACAATATAATTAATAATTACATTGTATCTAGCTTAGGGTTTATTTTTATTTTACAGGCAACTTTGTATTTATTTTAACTAGGTACAATAGTTATTAAATAGTTATTAACTATTTAATAACTACCTAGCTAAAATAATTACAAAATTACCTGTAAAATAAAACCTAACCTAAATTACAATTACACCTAACACTACACTATCATTAAATTAATTAAATAAATGAACTACAATTACCTAAAATTAAATACAATTAAATAAACTAAACTATAGTACAAAAAACCCACTAAATTACAGAAAATAAAAAAAATTACAACAAGTTTAAACTAATTACACCTAATCTAAGCCCCCTAATAAAATAAAAAAGCCCCCCAAAAAATAAAATGCCCTACCCTATACTAAATTACAAAGTAATCAGCTCTTTTACCAGCCCTTAAAAGGGCTTTTGCGGGGCATTGCCCCAAAGTAATCAGCTCTTTTACCTGTAAAAAAAAATACAACCCCCCCAACATTAAAACCCACCACCCACATACCCCTACTCTAACCCACCCAAACCCCCCTTTAAAAAACCTAACACTAACCCCCTGAAGATCACCCTTCCTTGAGCCGTCTTCACCCAGCCGGGCCGAACTCTTCATCCAAGTGGGGCAGAAGAGGTCCTCCATCCGGTAGAAGTCTTCATCCAAGCGGTGTCCTCTATCTTCAATCATCCGGAGCGGAGCGGAGCCATCTTCCATCCAGCCGACGCAGAGCCATCTTCTTCCAATGACGTCCTAACATCGAATGAAGGTACCTTTAAGGGATGTCATCCAAGATGGCGTCCCTCGAATTCCGATTGGCTGATAGGATTCTATCAGCCAATCGGAATTAAGGTAGGAAAAATCCGGAACTTCAATCCGATTGGATGACTGAATCAGCCAATCGGATTTTTCCTACCTTAATTCCGATTGGTTGATAGAATCCTATTAGCCAATTGGAATTCGAGGGACGCCATTTTGGATGACGTCGCTTAAAGGTACCTTCATTCAGTGTTAGGACGTCGTTGGAAGAAGATGGCTCCGCGTCGGCTGGATGGAAGATGGCTCGGCTCCGCTCCGCTACGGATGATTGAAGATAGAAGACGCCGTTTGGATGAAGACTTCTACCGGATGGAGGACCTCTTCTGCCACGCTTGGATGAAGAGTTTGGACCGGCTGGGTGAAGACGGCTCAAGGTAGGGTGATCTTCAAGGGGTTAGTGTTAGGTTTTTTTAAGGGGGGTTTGGGTGGGTTAGAGTAGGGGTATGTGGGTGGAAGGTTTTAATGTTGGGGGGGTTGTATTTTTTTTTACAGGTAAAAGAGCTGAGTACTTTGGGGGAATGCCCCGCAAAAAGCCCTTTTAAGGGCTGGTAAAAGAGCTGATTACTTTGTAATTTAGTATAGGGTAGGGCATTTTATTATTTTGTTGGGCTTTTTTATTTTATTAGGGGGCTTAGATTAGGTGTAATTAGTTTAAACTTCTTGTAAAAAAAAATTATTTTCTGTAATTTAGTGTTTTGTTTTTTTGTACTATAGTTTAGTTTATTTAATTGTATTTAATTTTAGGTAATTGTTGTTAATTTATTTAATTAATTTAATGATAGTGTAGTGTTAGGTGTAATTGTAAGGTTAGGATTTATTTTACAGGTAATTTTGTATTTATTTTAGCTAGGTAGCTATTAAATAGTTATTAACTATTTAATAACTATTCTACCTAGTTAAAATAAATACAAAGTTGCCTGTAAAATAAAAATAAATCCTAAAATAGCTATAATGTAACTATTAGTTATATTGTAGCTATATTAGGGTTTATTTTATAGGTAAGTATTTAGTTTTAAATAGGATTAATTAATTTAATTATAGTGTAGTGTTAGGTGTAATTGTAACTTAGGTTAGGATTTATTTTACAGGTAATTTTGTCTTTATTTTAGCTAGGTAGTTATTAAATAGTTAATAACTATTTAATAACTATTGTACCTATTTAAAATAAATACAAACTTGCCTGTAAAATAAAAATAAATCCTAAAATAGCTACAATATAATTATTAGTTATATTGTAGCTATCTTACGGCTAGATTTAGAGTTTTGCGTTAGAGGGGGTGCGTTAGTTATGCGTGGTTTATGTCTAACGCACAGAGTTTTTTAACGCGGGTATTTAGAGTTTATAAACAACCTTCTAACGCCCGCGTTAGACAGTCTCCCATAGAGATCAATGGAGATCAATGGAAAAGCAAACAAACCCGCTTTTTTCACCTAACACTCGATCTCGCGAGAAATACGCACAGCTCGGTCATATGACGTATACCACATAATGCACAACAAAAACACACCGCAAATGTCACAACAACAATCACAAAACAAAGCACATAAGCATTAGACATTCAGAAGCGGGGGAAAATTAATAAAATAAAATACAGGGAATACGCATATCATTTAAGATGCGGAAATACGGAAAATAACAACAAGGAAAAATAAATGCACAATCATACACTAGCAAAATACTCGCATTCAATATTACTATATATTAGGACAAACATGCATATACAACACTTCACTAATACGACACCATCGCAAATTAACATTTACACATAATACGATGGGACAATGTTATAGAAAACGAGCACTATGACATCATCGCATTCTACACATTCCACAAATACTAACTCGAAATGAGCATGCGCAAATTCACACAACTAATACACATTGCACGCATACTAATTACTAATAAAGCACACCTGAACACAATTTACAACGCAAACAGGTACATCATTAAACATTTACACAGGGTATATAAGCACCACACAAGCATGGCTTCTTTGACTGTGTTGATGGTGGGTTTTGGAGATTGGAGAGTTGAGATTTGAGATTTAGTGCCTTATTGTGAGTTAGTGTGAGAGAGTCAGTTAGTGTTATCGTGAGTGAGTTAGTGGTAGTTAGTGGGAGCGTGAGTTAGTGGGAGCGTGAGTTAGTGGGAGTGTGAGTTAGTGGGAGTGGGAGTTAGTGGGAGTGGGAGTTATTGAGAGTTAGTGGTAGTGTGAGAGAGTCAGTTAGTGGTAGTGTGAGTTAGTGGTAGTGTGAGTTAGTGGGAGTGTGAGTTAGTGGGAGTGGGAGTTATTGAGAGTTAGTGGTAGTGTGAGAGAGTCAGTTAGTGGTAGTGTGAGTTAGTGGTAGTGTGAGTTAGTGGTAGTGTGAGTTAGTGAGCGACAGTTGGTTTGGGTGAGTGTGCGAGTGCTTTTTCTGCATATTTAACACATTTACACGCAAACACATTCAATACATACATACACTTATCAATAACACTACATACACTCCATACCCCATACCCTCTCATACTACACTCCGTACCCCATTCCCTGTAGTCCCATTCCCTTTCATCCCATTTACTCTTATCCCATACCCCATCCCCTAGTTACATTTAGTTTACATATCCTCCTTTTAGTCTTCTTATACATTGTTTATTTAAATACTCCTTACCCTCTTTTATTTATATCCCTTTCACACATTCAGCACTTTTTTGGTCTTTTTATTTCTTTATTTTGACCCCCTTTCATTTGATCACACTCACTTTTTGTTTGCTTAGTTGGGGTTTAGTTTAGGGAAGAGATGGAGGAGGGCAGGCAGGAGATTAGTCAGGGGAGAGGTAGAGGGGGGAGGAGAGGGAGGGGGAGAGGAACAGGACAGGAAGGGGGGCAGGAAGCGGGGGTGGAAGCGGTGGGTGGACCCAGCCACTTGGTTCAAGATGAACAAGTGGCTGGGCCCAGTGGCGGACAGAGTAGGGCTTCACAGTCCGGGAAACAAAGGGCATCGTCACAGGGGAAGGCCAAGGCGACTAGGGAGGCGAGGTTTTCTATGGAGGAGAAGGAGGCCCTCGTAGAAGCCTATATGGGCAGGTATAGGAGGCTGCAGCATCAAAAGACCACCCCGAGTGAGAAGAGGAAGCTCTGGCAGGAGATAAGGAATTCAGTCAATGCAGTGGGTGGATGGAATAGAGATATGGACTCTATTAAACATCGCTACCGGGACTGCAAGATGGATCTTAAAAAAAAAATAACCCGGGAGTCCCAACATGCCGCAGGAACTGGTGGCGGCCCTGCACTGATAGTTGAGTACTGCTGATGGGAGGAAATGTTGCGTCCCAGCATCTCCGAGGTGGATATAGTAGGTATCGGAGGAATCGATACCGGGAACCTGCCACTCTCATCTGACGGTAAGCTCATTTAAGAATAAATTAACATCCGAATGTATTTAAAGGGACACTATACGCAAACATTTGCTTTCATGATTAAGGTAGAGAATACAATTTTAAACAACATTCCAATTTACTTATATTACCTAATGTGCTTAATTCTTTAGATATACTTTAATGAAGAAATAGCCATGCACACGGTGAACCAATCACAGGAGGCAGCTATGTGCAGCTACCAATCAGCAGCTAATAAGCATATCTAGATATGCTTTTCAGCAAAGAATATCAAGAGAATGAAGCAAATTAGATAATAGAAGTAAATTAGAAAGTTGATTATAATTGTATGCTCTTTCTAAATCAGGAAAGAAAAAACATTGGGTTTCATGTCCCTTTAAGGATAAGATTAATGCTATTACGCTGTTTAACACATTATTACGTAAACGCATTCACAATTACTTTGCGGTTACATCAGTATCTAGGCTATAGGTTAGGTGTGCATTTAAACAGACTGAAAACAAACGCTAAAACATTCAGATTGACCAGAGATATCACAAACACGGTTTTGAAAATGCGGAAATCGTATTGATTTTTAGATTTCAAAGTGGATTAATGAGGCTGCATTTGTAATTGTATCGTAAGCTAAATTTAAAGCTTTATTTGGAAATATGCTAATATATACATTTCTTTCTTTTTCAAATATACAGAGTCTGGGGAGGAGGCAGCACAGCAACTACAGGCTCCTCCTTTTCCCCGGTATGAGAGTGGTGGGGATGAATCTCCACCTCGGAGAGAAGAGCCCCCCCTTGAGGAAGAGCCCCCCCCTTGAGGAAGAGGCCCCCCTTGAGGAAGAGGCCCCCCTTGATGAAGAGGCCCCAGAAGCAGAGGAAGAGGCCCCTCAAGCAACAGCAGGCCGCCGTGCACCAGCAGGCCGCCGTGCACGGGCACCCCGCCGTGCACAACAAGAGGAAATAGCTGAGGTGCGGGTTCTACTAGACTACATTGACCAGATGCGTACCTCCCTGATCCAAAATATAGAAGGCAGAAGTAGAATTATTGAAGAGCTCAGTGGCATTCGAGAAGGCCAAACCCAAATCATACACCTCCTTACTCGAATAGAAGAAGGCCAAAACAGAAGTTTTCTACTCCAACAAGAGATGTTTAATTTCTTCCGGGAGGCGCATGCTGGTCTGCCTCCTGCTGGGCCTCCTGCTCCTGTGCCGCCTCCTGCTGGGCCTCCTGCTCCTGTGCCGCCTCCTGCTGGGCCTCCTGCTCCTGGGCCGCCATCTGCTGGGCCTCCTGCTCCTGGGCCGCCATCTGCTGGGGCTCCTGCTCCTGAGCCGCCATCTGCTGGGGCTCCTGCTGGGGCTCCTGCCGGGCCATCTGCTCCTGCCGGGCCATCTGCTCCTGCCGGGCCATCTCCTCCTGCCGCGCCATCTCCTCCTCCTCACCTTGGTCCTCCCAGTACTCTTCCTTCCACTCTTCCCACAACATCTCCAATGAGAACTCGTCGGAGGCGGCAGTTGCCCCTCCCAGAGCCTCAGCCTCGTGGGAAGAGGGGAAGGAAGAGGAAGTAAGTATTTTTTGTCATGTTTATTTCGTTTTTATTTAATGTGTAATGGATAGGTATGTGATGATGTGGTTTTCATACACTTGTGGACCACACTCTGTATATAATCTACTTCTATGGGACCGGGTCCATGGAGGCAGATTGTTTGCAGAGTGTGGGTTATAAGTGTGTGGACACCACATCATCACATACCTATCCTTGTTCATGATATTGATTGGTTTCTGTGATGTCCAAACTGTTTCCCTAATCTCAAACAAAATTACCATTACAATTATCCATGATGGTATATTACTGTTTGAATGCCAATAACACAGCTTAGAACATTATTGATTACAAAGAAAACAATGTATTACGCATTATCAAGTTTGAAACAAAAAAACATGGAGAAATACGTGTGACTTATGTGCTTACCCTTGTATCTATGCCTATGAAAAATGACCACTTATTTGTTGTTCTGACATAACAACATTTTAGACAATCAATGATCAATACATGGTAAATATGCTGTATGAGCTCAAGGTTTTATATATACAAATGCTCTCAAAATGCCCTCTAGTGGTCAAATTGCATTCTGATTACATGCACTCTTCAAGCTCTAAGAAATGAGCACACGAACCTCATAGGTTTAGCTAGCAAATAAAAATAACCACAGAAAAATTATTAATTGGTGAGAAACCTTTGATATCATTGATATTACAAAATTTTCTTTTTTAATAATGCAAAACATTATTTGTTTTCTAGACTGTCCCTTAAAAAAAATTACATATGCTAACATATAATATTTGGTGATTGTTGGTATATCTACATGTACTTGTTCAAACAAGAAATATTGCAAAAAGATTTCTATTGACGTGTTAAATAAAGTCTATTTTCTTAAAGAGACATTATTGTGTTTGTTTGGTTTTAGAAATACATTTGTTTTAACAATGAATATGGTTTAAAGTCCTTTTAGGAGTGACAAAAAAAAAATATGCTAACAATAATATATTTGGAGATTAACCAATGTGGAACTCATACATGATACAAAAATCAACATTTGTATTAAAGGGACAGTATACAATCTTTTTAACAGAACTGCATGTAATAGATACTACTAGAAACAACAAGATTAACATATACTGATATCAAAATCAATATTAAAAAGCTTTAAACACTTTCAAAGAAAATCGGGTTATCTCTATTGAAAATATAGATGGAAACCCCATTACAACCGTAAAACAAGACAATACCCCATCATTAACATATGAAAAGACCCTTTACACAAACAGGAGCAAGCTGGAGATGGTACTCACATCAAACTTTGAGGCTTGGCGAGGAGTCTGAAAATTACTTAAATGTTATTTGAACATAAGCAAAAGTAGACATGTATTTGGTAAACAATGGACTATATAACTAAAGACAAAATAAAATATTTTGGTTTTTAATGTGAGTGTCTAATGAACATTTAATAAAATATACGACAAAATAACATTTAGAAGAAGTCGGCATCTCATATATTTAGCATATGATAAAGATAAATGCATATTGATTACTTTATTCTAATACAATAGCGCATATTTATGAATTCGATATCTTTAAAATTAAACACAACACAGTCATTTTTCATAAAAAGGAACATATTGTTGACAAACATATTAAACAAGATGGACTATATTTAGAGATTTGAACTTGCCTCGAAATATCTTATGCATGAAAACATTTTGCTTTCATTCGTTTATTCAACCAGACATCCAGCAAAAGAGAATGTTGTGTTCTTTATCAGCTATGGGTCAACAATGTTACATGATGCACACAATCCATATTCGCCATGGTTTTAAACTTGTCTTCTCATTCACAAACGTGTGTAACGTGCCCAAACAAATATTGCGGGACTACGTAATACAATCAGACGTTTTTTACACCTTTGCATGTGACGTCTTAATTAACATGGCGCATCCTTGATCATGTAAGAACGCAATCCAATAAAAGGCGCATCCTTGATCGCGTAAAAACGCCATCCAATAAAAGGCGCATCCTTGATCACGTAAAAACGCAATCCAATAAAAGGCGCATCCTTGATCGCGTAAAAATGCCATCCAATAAAAGGCGCATCCTTGATCACGTAAAAACGCAATCCAATAAAAGGCGCATCCTTGATCGCGTAAAAACGCCATCCAATAAAAGGCGCATCCTTGATCGCGTAAAAACGTCAGCCAATACAAGGAATCATTGGACAGCCTGGCAGGTGACGTCTTAAGCAACATGGCGCATCCGAGATCGCTGAAAAACCGCAGCCAATACAAGGACTCAGTTGATAGCTTGGCATATCAATAAGAAACGTATTTATATTTTAGTAACTAGTATGTGTCTATATTGCTATCTAGGAATGTCACGATAGATAACGAAATACTGTGATCTATAAAATAGAATACATTATCGAAAATAAGGAGATATTTCATTAGAAGCAGAGGATTTATAACTAAACTATTTAGCAAGCAGCATGTTTTAAGTACAAATTAAATCAATATTGGTTACACGATTATGTACGACATTGCAAGTTGAAATATATTTTTACAATAAATGAAAATATTTGGATTATTGTGTTTCCTGTCCCTTTAAAAGAAAATTAATGCTAGGAGATGCATTAGTAAAATAGGGATGTGTTAGATATTATATGTTAAAGGGACAGTCAACCCCAGAAATTGAATTTTCAAAAATATAGCTAATCCCTTTATTACACATTACTCATTTTTGAACAACAAACACAGTTATATATTAATATACATTTTACTTCTGTTATTATCTTGTATCTAAGCTTCTGCTGACTGCCCCATTATTTAGGTTCTTTTGACAGACATGCAGTTTAGCCAATCAATGCTCACTCCTAGGTCACTTTACGTGCATGAGCTCAATGTTATCTATATGAAACATGTGAACTAATGCCTTATAGTAGTCAATATTTTTTAAACATTAGAGGCAGTCTTCAAGGTCGAAGAACTTAGCATATGAACCTCCTCTGTTTACCTTTCAAATAACAATAACAAGAGAACAAAGCTAAATGTTGAATAAAAGCTAATTAGGAAGGAAGTTGGTTAAACTTGCATGCCCTATTTAAATCATGAATCATCTTTTCGGACTTGACTGTCCCTTTAACTATAGCTATGGTGTATATCTTTAACATTTAAAAGATACACATGAGAAATACATATGCCATTGATGTTTTAAGATATGTTTAGATTGTTTTGGAATAACAATAATGACACATGTATTGATCAAACGTGTCACTTATTCAAGTTGAAATATGGTGAGCCTACCTCTAGCCATATATGGGAGGAGAAGTATTTTGTTAAAATATTTAGATAAAGATATTCCTCATCTAAAATATGCGCATTACACACAGAGATTGATTTGGTTACACTACTACAATAAGATAGGATTGAAATTTAAATACATGTGCTGTCAACATTACAATAAGATTGTTTATTAATAAGATTATATGTCCTTGTTCATGTAAAAAGGACAAAAACGCTTTAGAAATGGAAATCCATTCATTAACAATTGTGTTCAGCATCACTTAAAGGGACATGAAATAAAAATAAATAAAGAGGATACACAGAGAGAATACTATTTCAATAAAATTAACACTTTACAGGGATTATCTCATTGTATCAATCCTGGGATCATTTGTTAAAGGTGCATCAATTAACGCAGAGTTTATAAATAAACACATGGATGTGAAATTTGCAATATACATATATATACAAAAATAACAATCTATATATACATATCTAAATAAATTACTATGCTAATCATAATCATGCAATGATAAAGCTTTAAGAAAAATATATAAAGACAAATAATAAAATTAAATTGGAGATGTAAATCTTAAAGTCATTTACAATTGTATTACATATATGATTCAGGAAACACCATTATTTTTGGTAAGGTCCCTTTAAGGATTAACCAGATAAACTTGAGATTTCAATCAATGACATGAATAAAGAGGACAAAGAATCGTGGAATGACATGTCTTTTATTAGTATGTCAGAAAACATCAACAACGTTTATCAATAATCTTTTAAAGATCCGGAAAATTGGAGCCATTTGACAAGGTAAAAGAGTGCATCACAGTCCATGAAGAGAGTTGCCAAGGGCCAGCATAGCCCCATTGGAGCCATATGACAAGGTAAAAGAGTGCATCACAGTCCATGAAGAGAGTTGCCAAGGGCCAGCATAGCCCCATTGGAGCCATTTGACAAGGTAAAAGAGTGCATCACAGTCCATGAAGAGAGTTGCCAAGGGCCAGCATAGCCCCATTGGAGCCATATGACAAGGTAAAAGAGTGCATCACAGTCCATGAAGAGAGTTGCCAAGGGCCAGCATAGCCCCATTGGAGCCATATGACAAGGTAAAAGAGTGCATCACAGTCCATGAAGAGAGTTGCCAAGGGCCAGCATAGCCCCATTGGAGCCATTTGACAAGGTAAAAGAGTGCATCACAGTCCATGAAGAGAGTTGCCGAGGGCCAGCATAGCCCCATTGGAGCCATTTGACAAGGTAAAAGAGTGCATCACAGTCCATGAAGAGAGTTGCCAAGGGCCAGCATAACCCCATTGGAGCCATTTGACAAGGTAAAAGAGTGCATCACAGTCCATGAAGAGAGTTGCCAAGGGCCAGCATAGCCCCATTGGAGCCATTTGACAAGGTAAAAGAGTGCATCACAGTCCATGAAGAGAGTTGCCAAGGGCCAGCATAGCCCCATTGGAGCCATTTGACAAGGTAAAAGAGTGCATCACAGTCCATGAAGAGAGTTGCCAAGGGCCAGCATAGCCCCATTGGAGCCATATGACAAGGTAAAAGAGTGCATCACAGTCCATGAAGAGAGTTGCCAAGGGCCAGCATAGCCCCATTGGAGCCATTTGTCAAGGTAAAAGAGTGCATCACAGTCCATGAAGAGAGTTGCCAAGGGCCAGCATAGCCCCATTGGAGCCATATGACAAGGTAAAAGAGTGCATCATAGTCCATGAAGAGAGTTGCCAAGGGCCAGCATAGCCCCATTGGAGCCATTTGACAAGGTAAAAGAGTGCATCACAGTCCATGAAGAGAGTTGCCAAGGGCCAGCATAGCCCCATTGGAGCCATTTGACAAGGTAAAAGAGTGCATCACAGTCCATGAAGAGAGTTGCCAAGGGCCAGCATAGCCCCATTGGAGCCATATGACAAGGTAAAAGAGTGCATCACAGTCCATGAAGAGAGTTGCCAAGGGCCAGCATAGCCCCATTGGAGCCATTTGACAAGGTAAAAGAGTGCATCACAGTCCATGAAGAGAGTTGCCAAGGGCCAGCATAGCCCCATTGGAGCCATTTGACAAGGTAAAAGAGTGCATCACAGTCCATGAAGAGAGTTGCCAAGGGCCAGCATAGCCCCATTGGAGCTATTTGACAAGGTAAAAGAGTGCATCACAGTCCATGAAGAGAGTTGCCAAGGGCCAGCATAGCCCCATTGGAGCCATTTGACAAGGTAAAAGAGTGCATCACAGTCCATGAAGAGAGTTGCCAAGGGCCAGCATAGCCCCATTGTAGCCATATGACAAGGTAAAAGAGTGCATCACAGTCCATGAAGAGAGTTGCCAAGGGCCAGCATAGCCCCATTGGAGCCATATGACAAGGTAAAAGAGTGCATCACAGTCCATGAAGAGAGTTGCCAAGGGCCAGCATAGCCCCATTGGAGCCATTTGACAAGGTAAAAGAGTGCATCACAGTCCATGAAGAGAGTTGCCAAGGGCCAGCATAGCCCCATTGGAGCCATTTGACAAGGTAAAAGAGTGCATCACAGTCCATGAAGAGAGTTGCCAAGGGCCAGCATAGCCCCATTGGAGCCATATGACAAGGTAAAAGAGCGCAACAGGCACAACAATAATAAAAAAGGCCAAATGGCAACCATAAAAAACAGAAAAGCAACATGTGGACGGAAGATTCTTATCTGCGCCCTTGGAGCATCTCCAGATCTTCCACTTATTGGTCATCCCCTTCATCGTCCTGTGCCTGTCCAGCTAGAGATTCAAGCATTGAATTGAATTGCATCATCTGCCGGAGAGTCAAATGCTGAACCTGTAGCTGGGCATGCATGGTGTCGTTCATCCCTCAACACGGCCTGCTCTACGCGTGCTAGACCTTCTAGCGTGAGCCATGTTGAGTCACAGCCTAAAATAAAGAATAAATAAAATATTAATGATAATTACACAACAGAATAAAAAATAAGCAAAGATACATTGTCATCATAAAGACAAATCATTCTTTAAATTAATTTGTTGAAATTGATTATTTACACATTAAATATGTTATTCAGACAGACCTAAACCATTAAAGGGACAGTTTACTTAAACATGTTGTCCCCTTTAATTGGTTTTCGATGATCCACTTTTACAGCTTGAGTGTATAAAATCTTGTAAAAGGATTTACATTGTACTTACATTAGCAATTTCAATATTTTAGTTATACTGTGGTAGGCACACCTATCCTTAAACATTTTGGCGTTGAGGCCAAGCTGTGTAAACATAGCAACCAGAAGAAATTACATTCCCACTGGGTTATACAAGAGATAATGTATGAACATTTGTACATAAATTGTTGGATCCAAGTAGTGGTGATTGGTATATGTAGTGATATCAAATTAAAGGGACACTAAACCAAAATATTTTATTTACTGATTCAGATAGAGCATGACATTTAAAACAAATTTTTAATTTACTCCTATTCTTGAAATGTTAGAATTCTATAGCTATATTTTAAATGCAAGAATGTAATTTTATAGGGCAGGCCATTTTTGGTTATCAACCTTGGTTGTCCCTGCTGATTGATGGATACATTCATCCAACAATAAAGAAATGATGTCCAGACTTTTTTTTATTTTCAAAATAATTATAGGCATTTCTTTGTTTCAATAAAGATAAGAGTAGTAAATTATAAATTTGATTAACATTGCATGCTCTATTTGAATCACAATAGAAACAATTTGCCTTCAGTGTACCTTTAAGTATCTTATAATGTTGATTTTGAATGATACTTACAGCTGTGCCTGGGAAGGACAATCCAACACCCAGGACAATGAAGGTTGAGACAGGGGGGAGGGATGGGATTGGGTTGGGGAGGGATGGGATTGGGTTGGGGATGGATGGAATTGGGTTGGGGAGGGATGGGATTGAGTTGGGGAGGGATGGGATTGGGTTGGGGAGGGATGGGAATGGGTTGGGGAGGGATGGGATTGGGTTGGGGAGGGATGGGATTGGGTTGGGGAGGGATGGGAATGGGTTGGGGAGGGATGGGCTGCTGTTCTGGGGTAGGCCGTACAGCTGGGGAGTGGTGAGTTGGGGGCTGGGCAGCTGGGGTAGCTGTACGGGCCAAAACACGGGGAGAGCGGCGAAGGGGGACAAAGGGGCGTTTTTTGGGAGGGACAGGACAGGAAATATGTGAAGGGCCGGGAGGGTCTTGGGGCTGTGGAGGGGCAGGGGACTGGGCAGGGGCCTGGGCCTGGGCAGGGGTCTGGGCAGGGGACTGGGCAGGGGCCTGGGCAGGGGACTGGGCAGGGGCCTGGGCCTGGGCAGGGGACTGGGCAGGGGTCTGTGCAGGGGACTGGGCAGGGGCGGAAAAATGATGACCAGAAGTGGAGGATCCATCTGAAATAAATAATAAAAATATATTAACATCTCATACATCATGAAATCAAAACAACGCATTTCAACTTGATTATGTTTGCAATATACTTAGAAGTGTGTTTGAATTTCTAAACAATGATGACATGAGGATATGGTATGCATATAGGCACTCAGATGAATAGCAATGACTGTCTGTACAATTATAAAATTCTGATTGTGGTTTGGCCTGGAATATGCATGTGACATCATGATGGCATGAATTAGAAATCCAAAAGAAAATAAAGAATAATCCAAGCATATTTTCATGCTGCCTGATATAGAAAGGGGGCAGTAGTGTATTTGAACAGAAAAATAATATTCCTTTTTAAAGTGCAAAAGCTGTAGACTTTGAATGTCTTCAATAAAATGATTTCCAATAAAAAAAACATGTTGGATACATGTTAGATATATTTCACATACCATCAGACTCCAAGGGAGCCTCTTCCTCCTCCGTCCCACATGTTAAATCAATCTCTGTAAAACATAACATGTTGTGTACATGTTAAGATCAGATATTATAACATATGTTACTGTTGCTCAAAGACACACATCAATGTTGCATTAAAGATATACACACCCAAAGTTATGATTTACATCATTTTGATGGAGCATACAAATGACATTAGATTTGTTATTCTCAATGATTCAGATTTTCGATTTATTGTTTGTATTATTTAAAAAATCATAAAAGCATAGTACATTGAACATTTAAGATTTCTCATGTGTGTATCACTTGATGATTGTTGTCCAAATTGAACATGGAAACAAACATATGCTATACATCTTCTGAATAACAAAGGTGTAGACTAAGAAATTTGTAATTCTTAATCTTTCAATATTAAACTAAAATTGATATATAATCAGAGGAGTAAATTATATGTTTGTTTCAAATGTAATGCTTCATCAGAATCATGCTCATAATATTGATTACCAATACACCTTCAATGACATATAAATGAGTCAATGGACTTACCAGAAGACTGCAAAGGCAGCTCCGTGTCAGTGCTGGATCCCTCTGGGCTCCCCACAACAACTCTCTCTATGAATGATATAGATATATATTAGTGAACACATTTTGGATAGCACTAAATCACATCTGTATCAATTTATAAGAATAATCAACTCGAAAATGTGAAGAATAGAGCAGTCATTAGAATAAAAATGCTTGATTGAATCAAGGGGATTATGTAAAAAATGATGTATTTAACATATGTTTAATTTCTGACTATATTAGACATCAAACTCATCTCATACGATGCTATTGCATATCTAAATATACCCATTGATCAATGTTCTTAAAAGAATACACACAAACCACATTTTGAATAACAGCTGTTGACAAATATAAACAAAGACATGTGGCACATCGAGCCATTTGTGCAATGTACAGTAATCTTGTTTAGGACACAACACATATTGATCACAATACCAAACCAAATTGATTTGTACAAATATGTAATCATGGTGCTGTTAGAGTATGCTTATATCTATAAAGTAACTCCAACAGTGAATATGTGAATTATATATCAATATTGTTTAATCCAAAGAATGTAAGGATTAATGAATCTATTGTTTATTAAAGGGACACTGACATGATTTATTTCAATCAGTGATTTCACTGTTCAAACTGTTACAAATTATTTAACATTATTTTGCAACATTTTAATCTTAAAGGCAGATAAGCAATATTGTATTCAATAAATATTGTTTGTTGAAGGTATCCACCAATCATCAATAACAACCCAGGTTGGTCAACCAAAATGGAGCTGCAGATAAACGTACATTCTTGATTTTAAAATACATTTATCAATAGAATATTTAAAATATGATTATAGTATTATATTTAAAATTTGATTAATATTGCATGCTCTATCTGAATGACAACAGTAATAATTTTAGCTCAGTGTCCCTTTAATATAAAAATATATTGATTTGACAATGTCGCTGTTAATTAATTCTCTAGTCCATATGTTGATGTAATGAATGGGATGGAGCATGCAATTACAATCTAATATGTTAGTTAAGGATATCCTCAAAAATCTTTAATTATCCTCTCTTAAAGGGACATGAAGCTCAAAATGTGTAATTGTATACTTTTTGAAACTATGTACTACTGTTATCTGAACACATGATTTTAACTTATGAAAAAAGGCCAATTTATGCATAAAAAAACAGCCGGATAATACCAGTAATGCATTGCTTAACCTAAACCAAACTTAATATGTTTTTAGAATAACTAAAACAATAGACTGAACCAATTTAGCTAATAAAATGTTTATACAAAACAATAAAATCACGTGTCGAAATCATTCAATGTAAAATTTAGTTGGCATGTCCCTTAAATGACGTGATCAATTAAAAATATGTAATCTATATTTTAAAATTTAAAACATATGCAAAAGTGTGTGAATGTTGTCAAAATGTATCCAAATAAGATTAAGCAATACACAGGGGAAGAATATAAATTGGACATTCAAAGAATCTTACATTAAAATGAAGATATCAAGAATAGATGGGATATCTTAAAATCGAACAAATTTCAGATTAGTATTACAATGTAATCCTATGTTTGTTTGTTTTTTATTCTTATTTGTAAATCTTTTACAAATCCATTTTGAGGATCCATATAAATATTGAACAATGTGGATTTTTTATGTAATGTTCTGTCCATGTTTCTAAGACAAATGTCAATTAAAATGAGACATACCATACTGTGACAAGCCCTGGCTTGAGGTTCCAGCACCAACATCCAGATCTGTAATATATTAAATGAGGATTGGATATCATTAATACAAATCATGCCATGTTGAAAAACTTTACATTATTACCAAATCAATTAAAAACTATTAATTTTTTGGTAGTCCCATGAGTTAATTGTTTCCTCAATTAATTTCATCATATATATATCCTGTACTCTTATTTTCAATCAGTTATGTTGTTGACTGTAGCTTTAATTAATTTTTTGTGTTATTTCATTCTCATCAATTGATGGACATAGTTTATTATTTATTTTGATTCTGCTAGTATCTTTTTTATTATGTATAATATTGAAAATAAGAATACTGTATTCTTCACATATATAATAATTCACATTTCATTTTGACCAACATGTGTAAAGCAATGCCACTTACAGCAAACCCATGTTCACGTGTGTGCGCAATTCTATTTTTCGGGATCATTGCGCAATGATTCCAAGCGGAATTACGCATCCGTCATTTGACCAACATGTGTAAAGCAATGCCACTTACAGCAAACCCATGTTCACGTGTGTGCGCAATTCTATTTTTCGGGATCATTGCGCAATGATTCCAAGCGGAATTACGCATCCGTCATTTGACCAACATGTGTAAAGCAATGCCACTTACAGCAAACCCATGTTCACGTGTGTGCGCAATTCTATTTTTCGGGATCATTGCGCAATGATTCCAAGCGGAATTACGCATCCGTCATTTGACCAACATGTGTAAAGCAATGCCACTTACAGCAAACCCATGTTCACGTGTGTGCGCAATTCTATTTTTCGGGATCATTGCGCAATGATTCCAAGTGGAATTACGCATCCGTCATTTGACCAACATGTGTAAAGCAATGCCACTTACAGCAAACCCATGTTCACGTGTGTGCGCAATTCTATTTTTCGGGATCATTGCGCAATGATTGCAAGCGGAATTACGCATCCGTCATTTGACCAACATGTGTAAAGCAATGCCACTTACAGCAAACCCATGTTCACGTGTGTGCGCAATTCTATTTTTCGGGATCATTGCGCAATGATTCCAAGCGGAATTACGCATCCGTGAAATAAATGTGGATAAAGTAGTGCGATGAGTATCATTTCATAAAGACTTCAAATATATTTGCTATTGGGTGTATTATGAGATGAAAATAGTATATTTGTTAATATTGAACAAGAACAAAGAATATATATAACTGTCTTAGGATTTGATAGTTAATGTATGAAATGGTGGATGATAGTGATTTCACGGATGCGCAATTCCATTTTCGCTCTGTGACGCATATTCTGTAGAGCACAAGAAACATCATTCCTATTTCATGTGTCACTAATCTAAAATCAGATATCTAAACATCATATGTAGCGTATGTTGTGAGATCTATATAGGTTTAGTATCTGACTATATACACATTTCTTAAAAATCTAATCAAATCTTAATATATTATATGAAGTTGGATAGTTACCTGGCTCAGATTCTCTGTCCGCTCCTCCCAGGCCACCGGACGGAGAAGCAGCTGCCCTGGCCCCCGGGTCAGGACTTTCAGATCCAGCAGCTGGGAGGGAAGAATAGGAGGCCGAGGATGGAGAGGATCAAAATCTTTTGGGGACCCAGAGACTGAGGAGCTCGCATAAAGTCACCTCATAAGGGAGTAGGTAGAGTTTCCGCGGGGCCTTTCTTTTGCCCCCTCTTTTACGGGCTTGTACCCAATCCATTATGAGGTCGACTTTTTTGGTCAAGCGCAACCTCATATCTCTGAATCTCCGCATGATCTGATCCTGGCTCCTCTGGACGCCACACACCAATTGAACCGCATTGGTGATAGACTCCCAGAGGGCCTTCTTAACATGCGCATCTGTCGACCTCCTCTTGTTCCCAAACAGCTGGGGATAAAAGTCCTGGACGGCGTGGACCAGTGCAGCGCTCTCCTGCTTGGTAAACCTGGGAGGTTTCATGCCTGCTAGCCCCAAACAAAATATTATATAGCTATAATATATATACAGCCTGCAGGCATTAGAGAACTGACAAAGATGGCAACGTGTAATGGACTTTTATATGGTGAAGTAAACATGAGATGCACCATGGGACAAGTTATCTGTACATCTGATTGGATAAAAGTTTGAAATATTGTTAGAATGTCTGTGAGACCATCCTGACTCAAGTTGTGTTTGTGTGATGAACTCTGATTGGCCGTTCCTTAATGTTTCATATCTTAGTAACTTCCATACACATACCTCCTGGTGGTGCTGTTACTTCATTTTTCATGTAGACTTATTTGTAACTCATGGGCCTGTCATGCGGATATGTGTGACGCAGATTTAATATACGTGATCCATTAAATATTAATGTTTAAATTCTCGTTAAAATCTAATACTGTCACATTATTAAATGTTGTAGACATTTCTCGGTTTAATAACGGTCTGTTTCTTTAATACAAATACGTTGGATTAATACACATTTAATATTGTATGTCTTTATTGTTCATAAAATCAATTTCGTGACTTATTGTGAAGTATTGACATTGCTCTATTAAATGTATTTATAATGCACATTGATTGTGTGCTATTGCGTGACATTAGACTCTAATGTTTAAAGATGCAAATCTGGTGTTTCAAGATACGTTTCCCACGCAACATTTCTGAATGTTCAATTTCAGGTTATAATGTCCGTAACTTGGATAATCTGTTTATAGATGTTAAACTACACGTTTGTTTGTTATTAGTAAATAAACCTCGAGCTTGTATTTGTCTGAACTGCTCATATATGTTATTGTGCAATGGCGTCTTTATTTTTAAAGAGACATTACAACCAAACAATTGTATCAAATGATCTTTTGAGATCAAAAATGTTTAGACTTTAAAATGTAACTCAATTTATCTTTGTATTTAGATATCCTCAACAGAAGAAATTTAAATGCACATGGTTGAGTCAATCACATAAGGCATCTCTGTGCATCCACCAATCTTCATCTACTGAGCCTATCTCGATATGCTTTTCAAGCAAAGTATGTCAAGATAATAAGATAAGAGAAGTAAATACACTCTTTAAATCTCTTAAAGGGACACTGTACAAAAAAATTTAGCGTTCGTGATTCAGATTGAGCATGAAATTTTAAGCAACTTTATAATTTAATCCAATTCTCAAATGTTAATAATTATCTTGTTATCTTTCTTGGCAAATCAAAAATGATATTTTATATTACGGACAATTTTTGGCGAACAACCTGGGTTGTCCTTGATGATTGTTGGATAAATTAATCCACCCAAAAAAAAAGTTCTGTCCAGAGTACTGAAGCAAATAAATTATCAATTTAATGCCTTATTTTTCAAGTAATGATAGCAACATCACGAGGAACATTGATAATATGAGTCAATTTATAAAGTTGCTTAAAATTGAATACTCGTTCAGAATGTATAAATAATTAATTTTTTAACAGTCTCCCTTTAAGTATATTTTGAGTCCATGTCCCTTTAAGGAGACATTTCGCAATAATGCTTGAAATATCATAAATCTAGGCACCTTCCTTTGGCAAAATTAGTATAACATATGAGTAAAGCATATTTAGATTAACTTCTGGATTGTTTTACACACTGAATGAAATATATATTGTAATGGATGTATTTCGCAGTCTTCAGCTTAGAGGGACATTAAGCTATATGTTATTTATGCATTTTGGAGAATATTATAATATTTGAACAACTTAATATTTTTTGTTATTCGATCATTAGATTTTAATTATATATATTCTTGGATTAAATACATATCTACATAGGCTATTTTGATGCTGATTGTTGGTTGCACATAGATGCCTTATGTCATTGTCTAAGACATGTGCATTGATGTATCTTTTTCTAAGTATATTTAAAGACTGAATGTAATTAAATAGTACATTAGAAATATGTAAAAAATTATTTAGGATTGTTTAAAATTCAATACACAATATATTTTGGGAATGTCCCTTTAAGGACCAAAACATTCGGAATGTTGATTTAACATTGTAGAAATAAACTAAAGGGGAATGAAAATTATATATAGATATGTGATGTCTAACCCAAGAGGTAAGATTTTAAAAATTACATAATATTAATAACTATAGTTAAATGACCCTTTAAATGACTCCACTAGAACATAAAATCAATTAACATGGCATCCAATAACTAGCTTGTGCAAAATATGAAGTTAACTGACCTACCATTTTTAAATTTTTTAAATATAAATTTATTAAAATTATGTTTTTAGATACCTAAGGAAGATACAAGATCTTATAAAAGAAATTTTACATTCAACAACACTGTCACTTTAATGTAAGTGAACCACTTTCCCTTCTTAAAAGTGAAAAGAAGAAAGTTATGTCAAATTCTGACTACATATCCGAAAATATTTTTACAAATTAACATCTAAAAATTACACAATAAAAGCATCGATGGATTTCACTCCCCAATTAATTTAAAAAAGCTAGTTGACTTTAATATTCTCTGAATCAGTGGATTTTCTAAAATTAATGCAATACATGATGCCTAATTTGATCTTATGCATGTGCTTGTCAAATAGACAACTACCAGTCAAGGGAGTCAAATTGTTTTTATTGACAGATTATATGGATATTTATTATAATCTGTTCAAAAGAGGGTATTTAATAATAAAATGTTGATTATTACCATTTTTTTTAAAAATATTTTTCTTTTAACAAAAAAAATAATAATCCTGGAAGTCATCAGATGAAAATCTGTAAAAAATAAAAAATATTTTACAAAGTTAATACACACGTTGTAAAATATTCATAAAATACATTTACAATCATCTTGTGTCTATGCTCTAACTTTGTGCAACATTTTATCAAGATATTTATGAATTAATTTTTTTTTTTAAAAACAAAAAAACATACACCATTATTTTGTGTAATCAAAATTACATTTAAATATCAGCATTTCTAATTATACATAATAATGTATATCACATTTAAATAATCAAAATACATATATGTATGCTGAACATAAATGTAATATTTAATGTCCATTCAAATACCTCTATATCAACTATAATATGTATTCCTTTGTCTGATTGTGATACATAAATATCTAATTATGAACAAAGTATGGGTAATGTATGTAAGCTACAAATATTCTAATATAGGACATGTATCTTTTCCAAATATTTTACATTCTTCCTGTGATTCTTAACTAGCATGCATTGGAAAACCAACCTGGATAATGCATGGTCTTTGAAAGTCAATTCTGGAGAAAACAGTTGATCTTCAATAGGTGTCTTATTCATCATTTCAAAAATAGTTGACTGAAATACCATCTAAAAATTAAAAATAATCTAAGTGTCTGATTGTGATACATAAATATCTAATTATGAACAAAGTATGGGTAATGTATGTAAGCTACAAATATTCTACATTCTTCCTGTGATTCTTAACTAGCATGCATTGGAAAACCAACCTGGATAATGCATGGTCTTTGAAAGTCAATTCTGGAGAAAACAGTTGATCTTCAATAGGTGTCTTATTCATCATTTCAAAAATAGATGACTGAAATACCATCTAAAAATTAAAAATAATCTAAGTGTCTGATTGTGATACATAAATATCTAATTATGAACAAAGTATGGGTAATGTATGTAAGCTACAAATATTCTACATTCTTCCTGTGATTCTTAACTAGCATGCATTGGAAAACCAACCTGGATAATGCATGGTCTTTGAAAGTCAATTCTGGAGAAAACAGTTGATCTTCAATAGGTGTCTTATTCATCATTTCAAAAATAGATGACTGAAATACCATCTAAAAATTTAAAAATAATCTAAGTGTCTGATTGTGATACATAAATATCTAATTATGAACAAAGTATGGGTAATGTATGTAAGCTACAAATATTCTACATTCTTCCTGTGATTCTTAACTAGCATGCATTGGAAAACCAACCTGGATAATGCATGGTCTTTGAAAGTCAATTCTGGAGAAAACAGTTGATCTTCAATAGGTGTCTTATTCATCATTTCAAAAATAGATGACTGAAATACCATCTAAAAAATTAAAAATAATCTAAGTGTCTGATTGTGATACATAAATATCTAATTATGAACAAAGTATGGGTAATGTATGTAAGCTACAAATATTCTACATTCTTCCTGTGATTCTTAACTAGCATGCATTGGAAAACCAACCTGGATAATGCATGGTCTTTGAAAGGCAATTCTGGAGAAAACAGTTGATCTTCAATAGGTGTCTTATTCATCATTTCAAAAATAGATGACTGAAATACCATCTAAAAATTTAAAAATAATCTAAGTGTCTGATTGTGATACATAAATATCTAATTATGAACAAAGTATGGGTAATGTATGTAAGCTACAAATATTCTACATTCTTCCTGTGATTCTTAACTAGCATGCATTGGAAAACCAACCTGGATAATGCATGGTCTTTGAAAGTCAATTCTGGAGAAAACAGTTGATCTTCAATAGGTGTCTTATTCATCATTTCAAAAATAGATGACTGAAATACCATCTAAAAATGTAAAAATAATCTAAGTGTCTGATTGTGATACATAAATATCTAATTATGAACAAAGTATGGGTAATGTATGTAAGCTACAAATATTCTACATTCTTCCTGTGATTCTTAACTAGCATGCATTGGAAAACCAACCTGGATAATGCATGGTCTTTGAAAGTCAATTCTGGAGAAAACAGTTGATCTTCAATAGGTATCGTATTCATCATTTCAAAAATAGATGACTGAAATACCATCTAAAAATTTAAAAATAATCTAAGTGTCTGATTGTGATACATAAATATCTAATTATGAACAAAGTATGGGTAATGTATGTAAGCTACAAATATTCTACATTCTTCCTGTGATTCTTAACTAGCATGCATTGGAAAACCAACCTGGATAATGCATGGTCTTTGAAAGTCAATTCTGGAGAAAACAGTTGATCTTCAATAGGTGTCTTATTCATCATTTCAAAAATAGATGACTGAAATACCATCTAAAAAATTAAAAATAATCTAAGTGTCTCCAATAGGATGCCTCCACAGCCTTATTCCATCAAATAGTTGGCACTTACCATGTGAACATGTCTTTGTATGGTTTTCAAGGTCAGCAGATTTGAAAGATAATGCCAGACATGATCCCATTGGTATTCTTCACTTTCAATCTTGTATTTTTCACTGTCAGTCTGGGCAATCTTCACTGTCAGTCTTCGAATTCTTCCCTTTCAGTCTTTAGATGAAGTCCTCTCCCTAATGGCAGAAAAAGTTTTATTAAAATTATTACTACACGTGTGTGAATCAGTTCTGTACCCCTCTCCCACCCCCCATTTCTGAATCAATTTCTGTCACTAGCTTACTAAGCGTGTGTAGCATCTTGTGTTATGTTCTATCAATCAAGTGTGAAGATGAGTCATATTGAGCAGAACGAACCTCTAATGTGTGACTTTGAACCATAGTCATGCTAGAGGATAGTCATGCTAGAGGATCCCTTTCTGAGTATTTTCATTTTAAGTAATGTGTAAACTAAATACTAGTTTTGAAAATGTATGCCATATGATGTATTTGTGTACAATTCATGCCAGCAACAGTCCATACATTTATACTTACCAGCTGATGTTGTCTTTAAAAACCAGGTGGCAAAGACTCGATACAGGACCCAATGACCAGAGCATCACCTATATTAATAAATGAAACAAATTTTTAGCATTTGATGAACAATCCTAACATGTTTGCACAATTCTCTACTTGTCATTTCCCTAGAGTTCACATCTATTGACAATACTCCAATCTAACTTCTATTATTTACCGTCTAAAGTGGCGGTTGATGATGTCTGCTCTGACATTGAGCCCCTCGTCCCGGAATGGCCCCTCTAGAACAGGCTCGTCCTCCTCATCAAGGATGAGGCGTCGGGGCGCCTGGACGGCCTGCAGCATCCCAGCCCGCTGTGCAATATTATGCAGGACGCTACAGGCTATAACGATCTTAGCCACCTTCTTTGGGCTGTACTGGAGGGCTCCTCCCGACCTGTCAAGGCACCGGAATCTCATTTTGAGGAGCCCAAACATTCTCTCGACCACAGCCCTGGTTCTCTTGTGCGCCCTATTGTAGAGCTCCTGAGCCTCATCAGTAGGGTTACGTAAGGGAGTAATAAGCCAAGGCCGGCTCATGTAACCAGAATCACCTATAAATTATGAACAGAACATAATTCAAACTTAATCCTCAAAAATGTATTTCTATTCCAAAAAATGTTTGTGTACACGATAATCCACTAACAAATGTTTATTTTTTAAAAGAATAATCTAGTTCAATCTTATTCTCTATCTTCCCATTTCAGCTAAGACATGCTACATATGCGTATTTCGCCTAAACCAGACCTTGTGTAAAATACAAACTAAATGGTTATATTGCATTCTCTATCTGAGCATTTAAGGTAAGACATGCTACATATCTGCATTGAACTAAAAGTAGACATTTGCGTAAAGAGACAATGACATGGTTAAATAGCATTTGCTATCTTCCCATTTCAGCTAAGACATGCTACATATGCGTATTTCGCCTAAACCAGACCTTGTGTAAAATACAAACTAAATGGTTACATTGCATTCTCTATCTGAGCATTTAAGGTAAGACATGCTACATATCTGCATTGAACTAAAAGTAGACATTTGCGTAAAGAGACAATGACATGGTTAAATAGCATTTGCTATCTTCCCATTTCAGCTAAGACATGCTACATATGCGTATTTCGCCTAAACCAGACCTTGTGTAAAATACAAACTAAATGGTTACATTGCATTCTCTATCTGAGCATTTAAGGTAAGACATGCTACATATCTGCATTGAACTAAAAGTAGACATTTGCGTAAAGAGACAATGACATGGTTAAATAGCATTTGCTATCTTCCCATTTCAGCTAAGACATGCTACATATGCGTATTTCGCCTAAACCAGACCTTGTGTAAAATACAAACTAAATGGTTACATTGCATTCTCTATCTGAGCATTTAAGGTAAGACATGCTACATATCTGCATTGAACTAAAAGTAGACATTTGCGTAAAGAGACAATGACATGGTTAAATTGCATTTGCTATCTTCCCATTTCAGCTAAGACATGCTACATATGCGTATTTCGCCTAAACCAGACCTTGTGTAAAATACAAACTAAATGGTTACATTGCATTCTCTATCTGAGCATTTAAGGTAAGACATGCTACATATCTGAATTGAACTAAAAGTAGACATTTGCGTAAAGAGACAATGACATGGTTAAATTGCATTTGCTATCTTCCCATTTCAGCTAAGACATGCTACATATGCGTATTTCGCCTAAACTAGACCTTGTGTAAAATACAAACTAAATGGTTACATTGCATTCTCTATCTGAGCATTTAAGGTAAGACATGCTACATATCTGTTTTAAACTAAAAGTAGACATTTGCGGAAATATAAATAAATGGTTAAATTGCATCCTATAGCTGAACATTACGCTAACATTTTAAGACTACAGTGGCAATTGTCTAACTAATTAACCATGTTGTGCACAAATACTCACCAATGAGATACCCAGGGGGCATTTGTCTTTCCTCAAACTGCCGCCACAGGGTGGACAGAGAGAGGATGCGGGCATCATGACAAGCCCCTCCAAAATTCGCACACACTTGCATAATCCTCATCCGTGCGTCACAAACATACTGCACGTTGAGGCTATGAAAATGTTTGCGATTTCTGAAGGGCAAGTCATCAACTGGAGCACGCAGCGCAATGTGGGTACAATCAATGGCTCCCAAGACATTGGGCAATTCAGCAATAGCAAAGAATTCCCGCTTCAGGCGCCTCCAATCACCATCATTCTGTGGGAATCCTATGTAATGCTTACTGACACGTACCATGGCGTCCAGAAAGTTATCAAACACCCCAGAGAATGTACCTTGAGACAGGCCATGCATGTACATTTCTCCTGATTGAAAACTCCCGGAGGCCAGGACGTAAAGACAACTTAGCATCTTAGTCATGCCGGGGAGAGCAGTCCTTATTTGTATACGTGGCTCCAGATGAGGTTTAAGAACATCGTAAAGGCCAATGAGCTGTTCGCGATTGAGCCGATACTTATCATAAACCTCAAAGTCGCTCATGTTTTCCAAGGTGGGTCTCACCCTGTAGACACGAGGACCTCGAACCAGACGACCCCTTTGTCTCACTCTGAGCCGCCGAGGCTGCCTGATTCTATCAACAGCTAGTTCGCCAATAGCAGCACCAGCAGCGTCTACCATATCATCATCATCCATATTTGCCAAACAGCAGAGCAAACACAGCGCAAGGAGTAACAGGGTATGCAAATTGATACGATGTTGATCACCATGGATGCTTTGGCCATGTTGTTTGGGGGATTTATAGTACAATTAGTCCAATGGTAGTGAGTTTGTAATGATTGCTAATTGTATTCACTTGTTTGTATGTGAGCGGCGCGAATGCTTTCAAAGTGGGCGTTTTTTTAGGTGTTTGGTGAAATGTTGTTTTCCCCCAATGAATCTCAATGTGAAAGTGTAAAATATCACACATACAGTGCATGTTTGTAATGTTTGTTCATATGCGTAATAAATATTTATTAAACGCGATCTTTTAGTAAAAAGCACACGTCCAGGCTAACATGAATGAAAGTGCATAGTTGTGTATAATGTGCATAGAATGTGATTGATCAATGTTGCTGCAATATTGTTTGTAAACGATAAAGTAACAGCTGCCATCTGTAGTATTGTATATATACGTGATTAGCGAAATGTCAATATTGTACGCGTCCCTTTAAAATCGCAATAATAATTCAGAACTTCCCGTCTGCCATCTGTAGTATTGTATATATAAGTGATTGCCGAGATGTCAATATTGTATGCGTCCCATTAAAATCGCACTAACACTGAGGAACTTCCGGCTGTCATCTGTAGTATTGTATATATAAGTGATTGCCGAGATGTCAATATTGTATGCGTCCCATTAAAATCGCACTAATACTGGAGAACTTCCGGCTGTCATCTGTAGTATTGTATATATAAGTGATTTGCGAGCTGACAATATTGTATGCGTCCCAGTAAAATCGCACTAATACTGAAGAACTTCCGGCTGTCATCTGTAGTATTGTATATATAAGTGATTGCCGAGATGTCAATATTGTATGCGTCCCATTAAAATCGCACTAATACTGTAGAACTTCCGGCTGTCATCTGTAGTATTGTATATATAAGTGATTGCCGAGATGTCAATATTGTATGCGTCCCATTAAAATCGCACTAATACTGAAGAACTTCCGGCTGTCATCCGTAGTATTGTATATATAAGTGATTGCCGAGATGTAAATATTGTATGCGTCCCATTAAAATCGCACTAATACTGAAGAACTTCCGGCTGTCATCTGTAGTATTGTATATATAAGTGATTTTCGAGCTGACAATATTTATTACGCGTCCCATTCAAATCGCCCTAATAATGATGTTCAAAACTGTTGTTTACGTATATGTAGTATTGTAGTATTGAGTGGTAAATTTCTGAAAGGGGCGGTACAGTCGTAAATCTGTAATGTGTATGGTTGAATCTTCTAATGACGTCATGATATTATTAACCTGCCTGTGTAGTTCTGAAATCCTCATTGTGTTGTTGTATTTGACTACATTGTTATTGTGTGCTGATTAAAATATAAATGTGTGCTTTGTGGTTGCGTCATGCGTGTTATGTACATATACGTATATATTGTGATTGTGTCCCACATATGCTGACTTCTATATAGCGGTCTGGCATTGTTGTTCCTTCCCATAAAGTGACAGCTGTAATCTGTTGTAATGATGTTCTTATTGTACGTAATTCCTAATGGTTTATTATGATCGAATCATGATGTTAAAAGTACAGTAAAATCCCTATTTTCTGTTTCGTGATTCCTAGAGAGAATGTAATGTGTTTTTCCCCCATCATTTGAATGCACATGTATGAGTGAATGATAAAAGTAAAGTATGTGCATCAATGACTGATAATGTGTTAAGCCTATGTAGATATGCTGTTTCTGCAAGCATATGAGTTTAATGAATAAAATGCAATAATAAAGGTAAACGAGAGGTGTTTCCCATTGTCTACTGTTTGTGAATCCTGAAATGTTGCAATTATTTTTGTGTCCGTTTAAATGTGATCTAATTTTTTAAAATGTTTGTTACTAGTGATGTTGATTTGTAGTTGATGTAATGTAAAAGTATCAAACAATTTAATGCTGTTGTGAATTTTCAATAAGTAAAATCCATAAGTCCACCATAGGGAAATAGACATTTCTTGATCTATTTGTCATAGCTGGGTCTAACGCAGAAAAGCATGAGTTATTTTCCGAATTCGAGCGCTGGTATTTAGAGTTTTTTTGTCTACGCTTTTTGCGTGCGTTAGGGAAATCTGTCTGTCGCGTGCACGAGCACGTCTTCCCCATAGAAGTCAATGGAGGCTAAAAATTTGTGTGTAAATAAAATCCAAGACTGGTTTTGAGCGTAAAGTGAGTGACGTCATGGTCTTGTGTTAAAAAGTAGCTAAATCGTGTTCATTTTGTAATAAATAACTTGTTTGTGTATGTAATGTGGTGTATATTGTTTGTATGCATCGATGAGTGTATGTTTGTGATAATATTATTAGCTAGATTAAGCTATATGAGTGTGTTTTCCCGTCTGTCAATGTAAGTCAATGGCAAAATGGATTTGTGTTGTTTTTTTTCTAACACCCGAGATCTCGCAACTTTGATCCTTTCTATTTTGATGAAAAAATATTAAATCTGAAAATTAAATATAGTGTAGTGTTTGTATGAGTGTAAGTGTACTTTGTGTAATATTTGATTTGTGATTCGTGGATGTTTATTTTGTCGGTAGATGTTAACTCCTGGGTCTGAGCTGTCGGTAGAGATTTGTGCGTTCGGAGATTTTTGAGTGTCGGTAAGTAAACTCTAAATACCGGCAGGCGGTAAAAACCAGCGTTAGAAGCCCTATACGCTGGTTTTTACGGCTAACGCAAAACTCTAAATCTAGGCGTTAGGGTTTATTTTACAGGTAAGTATTTAGTTTTAAATAGGAATAATTTAGTTAATAATAGTAATATGTATTTAGATTTATTAAAATAATATTTAAGTTAGGGGGGTGTTAGTGTTAGACTTAGGTTTATGGGTTAATAAGTTTAATATAGGTGGCGGCAGGGTCCGGGAACGGGGTTTTAGGGGTTAAACAATTTATTTAGTTGCGGTGGGGTCCGGGATCCGCAGGATAGGGGTTAATAACTTTATGTAGGTGGCAGCGGTGTAGGGGGTGGCAGATTAGGGGTTAATAAGTATAATGTAGGTGGCGGAGGGGTCCGGGAGCGGCGGTTTAGGGGTTAATAAGTATAATGTAGGTGGCGGCGGGGTCCGGGAGCGGCGGTTTAGGGGTTAATAAGTATAATGTAGGTGGCAGCTGTGTAGGGGGGCAGATTAGGGGTGTTTAGACTCGGGGTACATGTTAGGGTGTTAGGTGCAGACATCTCCCATAGAAATCAATGGGATATCGGGCAGCAGCGAACATGAGTTCTCGCTGCTGTCAGACTCCCATTGATTCCTATTGATTCGGATTGAAAACCAGGTACGCTGGCCCGGAATAGTGGCGAGTGTACCTGCTAGTTCTTTGATAATTAGCAAAAGTAGTCAGATTGTGCCGAACTTGCGTTCGGAACATCTGGAGTGACGTAAGAATCGATCTGTGTCGGACTGAGTCCGGCGGATCGTAGCTTACGTCACTAGATTCTACTTTTGCCGGGCTGTAGGGCTTGATAACTACAGCGAATCAGCCTCGCCACAAATACGCTGCAGAATTCCAGCGTATTTGCGGTTGACGGCTTGATAACTAGAGGCCAAAAAGTTTATTTCTAGCGGACTCACCGCAGAAGCTATAAATAGCACTCCACTTCTAATCTAGAACTATATGGGTAAAATAACCTTTATCTTTATGTTTCAATGTGTTTGTTTGATAATAATTATAATGCATTTCCTATTTATTGTATAATATACCACTTAACTGTAATAGCATCTAATATAACAAATGTGTGTGGTCTGAAATGCAATACTTTAGCAGAATAATAATAATAATAGTCATACATATAAACACATAGTTATATTGTTTATGAAGTTAAAAGGAGACAAAAAATCTCTCGAGTTCAAAATTAACAAATAATCTTTTATCACTGTAGTTTGTTTGCATCTACTAAAACCTTTAAAAAATATATAGATATATAAATATATAGTCTATATATAAATATATAGACAGACAGACAGACAGACAGAGACAGACAGATAAATTAATAGATAGGCAGAAAGACATTCAGACAGATAGATAGATAGATAGATAGATAGATGGACAGACAGACAATAGTTAGATAGATAGATAAATTGATGGACAGAGAGAAATATAGATTAAATATATTAATAAAAATATATTGATTGATAGATATACAGTGGGGAGATACAATAGAGATGACTAGAGCACAAATAATTGCAAATCTAAAAAAGTGATAAAGAAGAGCGCTTCATAGTGCAGTTATCCAAGATAAGAAAATGTGGATGGTAAATGCTGACAATTGCTTACTCACAAAGGTGTTTGCACAGAGAGGAGTGCAAAGTAGGCAGGCTGGGCTTTGTAGTCTCCAGCTGACTGATAACGGCAACAACTCCTTAAGAGATAAACATCGTATTACGTCTTATGTACCCTAGAGTTATTAACCAATAAACACACAACACCAGGTTTGGGCTAAAGACCGGTCACGGTCACGTTTATTTATAACAATAAACCTCTTAAGTTAGGATACTTAAATATGCCATCTTGGCAACTTATTCATAATAATAAGAAGAACTGTATAAAGTTCTTAACACTGGCGGTGGCAATGAACTAACTAGCTAGTCTAACCCCTACTGACAGACAGCCAGGGTCCACACGGTGTTTGCAGCGCGGCACGGATTGCGCGTGCCCAATTTGCGGAGAGAGAAAGCTGTAAGCTTGTAGAGTTGTTTGCCCTACGATTAGTAGGGGGGAGTAACCCCTAGGTCAGCACCTAGTGGGCGTCGCCTCCCCCATCCTAGGGCATCACTCTTTTCTCCCCCGCCCGCTCTCTGGGCCCTGACTGACTGCAACAAGAGTCAGCCGCCTCTTGCCACCACATAACAGACAAACTCCTGAACAATCACAACAATTTTATAAAAGTCCAGATTCCCAAATATTTTTTTTTTTTATATATATATATATTTTTTTTATACAACAGAAAGAAGAGCTTTGCGAATATCCCCGAGGAAAATATCAAGTCCCACATCCGTGAGATGGGTACCATCAGGGCGATAACGAGCCTTGTTGTCAGCCGTCAAAGTATCATGCCTTATGGCAAAACCCCCTAATGCCCTGGCCGTTCTCCCCATTTCCCTGTTTAGCTTCTTCCTGACATTGTACGCTGCCCTCTGAGTAACAATATACCTCCAACACAGCCGTGCAACCACGTTGGACCATCCAATCCTTACATCCTTGAGCCATGCGCACACCCAGCGTAAGTCTGAAGCCATTCTCCTAATCAGGTCTAGCACCGGCATAGACCCCATGTCATTCCCTCCCAGGTGCAGAACAATAATCTGAGGTTGCCCCCACCACCTGTGAGCATCTTGAAGCAGGGCAGGCAACTCCCACCATGTTAAACCCAGGCGGCCCAGCCACCGAATGTTAGCCCTGGATGAGGAGAATCCTAACTGCTGCCCGTCCGGCAAATGCAGAGCCCTGATGGACGCCCAATGCACAAATGAATGTCCCACTATCCATACTCGCGTCGGGGAATGATTCCTGCCTGCAAGCACATGATAATAGGCTGAGCCAAAGCGAGAAGTTCACAACCCCTTAAATCCCAACCACCGTGAGCCCTCTGTGCCCCCTTAAATTCAAACAACCCTAGTGCAGCGTGTCCCCCAAAGGACGGATATACAACTTAAATCTGCCTGATTTCCACCGCCCTAATCTCTTAATATCCACCTCAGAAGACCCACCACTAGCTGCGCTCGTAGCAGCCCCAATCCTAAAAGAGTGGGACGTGATTCTGGAAGGGTCCAGACCCGCTGCGGATGCTGCCTTGGAGAGCACCTTCCTGAATTGAAAAATAGACAGCGACGAACCGTCTTCATGCACAAGGAACTGCCGCAGACCTTGCGGTCTCACCTGGCAAAACTCCTCGAAAATCCTCACCGGGCAACATTCCGGGAATTCATGCCTATGCAACGAGAGCCAGGCCCCCTTTACCTCGGGATCAGTTTTTGACCTAGGAACTAGTAGTAACAAACCACCTTCAGTAGGCCGCACATGCTCCCATTTGATGCCCCCTACTGAGCCCACCCTGGATGATGCAACCAATTCCCCCACTCTCAAAGCCCCCACCAGAGCAAATGCGAAAGCCACCTGAAAGAGCAAGGCCTCGTACCTGGATGAGCACACTGACTGCAGCGCACCTACCAGCTCCCGCAAACGTAACGGCGTGATAGGCTCCTTACAGTCCTTGTTGCTTGGGGACAGCCGTCCCCACCCCTTCAACACCTGTCTTACCAGAAAGGCGCCTGAGTAGTCAGCGATCCCTAATGTCTTGTTAAAGAAAGAGATAGCAGACAACCTGCTCTGAGTTCCCAACCTAGACACTCCCTGCCTATGCAAGCATGCCAACCAATCAAGCACATGTACCTGTGTAGCCACTTGGACCCGGAACCCCTGATGGGCAGCAAAGCAGACCCAAGCCTTCCAGTGGTTTTCATACATACTCCACGTTTTAGGCGCCAAAGAAGCCCTCACTAGGGGAATGACACTTTCCCAGCCCCCGCCATCTGCCAAAAAAATGTGGGGCAAGTTAGGCCAGTTGACTCAGCCCCCGGCGCCGCCCTCCTAAACTGCTCCCAGTTAAACCTTGATAGGGCGTCCGTCACTACATTCTACACCCCAGGGACATGACGAGCCATAAAGCTCACATTCAATTGTAAGCATCTCAACACTAGATGCCTCAAATATGTGACCACCCTCGTTGATGAGGCCAACAAGCGGTTTATAGCATAAACCACATTCATGTTGTCGGAACAAGAAAATGACCGACTGATTAGTCAACTTCTGACCCCATAACTCTATTACAACTACAACAGGGAAAAGCTCCAAAAGGGTCAGGTTCTTAACCAGACCCTCCCTAACCCAATCATCCGGCCAAGGAGCCGTGCTCCATTTGCCGTTTAGATAAGCCCCATACCCAAAAACCCCCGCTGTGTCCGTGAAGAGGTGCAGCGTTTGGTTCGAAATAGGGGCTCTCTGCCATATGCAGAGACCATTGAAGTTCTTCAAGAAGTCTTCCCAGACCTTGAGATCTTCCTTCATCTCCGTAGACACCCTGATCCTAGATCTATGCCTCCTAGGACCCTGAAGCTGACTCTCCAGCCGCCTATTAAAGATTCTACCCATCGGGATAGCTCGCCCCGCAAAATTCAGTAACCCCAGCAGGGACTGCAGTTCCTTGGTGGAAATAGAGTCAGTGCTCGCCATGGACGAAACCATCTGCAGCAGGCGGTCAGCCTTGTCCCTAGGAAGCCTGCACTCAGCCGCCCACGTATCTATCTCAATCACAAGGAAAGTCAAGCAAGTACAGGGTCCCTCCGTCTTGTCGCTCGCCAAAGGAACCCCAAATCTCCCAATCATATCCTGCATGATAGCCATCAAGCGGGAGCATTCATCCGAATCAGCCGCTCCCACCAGCAGAAAGTAGTCCAGGTAATGAGCTACGGCCCCACCCCCGGACGCCTTTTGTACTACCCAGTGTAAGAACGAGCTGAAGCTTTCGAAAAGCGTGCATGATAGTGAGCATCCCATGGGAAGACATTTATCCACATTTACCCACTAAATTACAGAAAATAAAAAAGAAATTACAAATTTTTAAACTAATTACACCTAATCTAAGCCCCCTAATAAAATAAAAAAGCCCCCCAAAATAAAAAAATTCCCTACCCTATACTAAATTACAAATAGCCCTTAAAAGGGCCTTTTGCGGGGCATTGTCCCAAAGTAATCAGCTCTTTTACCTGTAAAAAAAAAATACAATACCCCCCTCCCCAACATTAAAACCCACCACCCACACACCCAACCCTACTCTAAAACCCACCCAATCCCCCCTTAAAAAAACCTAACACTAACCCCCTGAAGATCACCCTACCTTGAGCCGTCTTCACCCAGCCGGGCACAAGTGGTCCTCCAGAGGGGCAGAAGTCTTCATCCTATCCGGCCAGTAGAGGACATCTAGAGGGGCAGAAGTCTTCATCCAGGCGGCATCTTCTATCTTCTTCCATCCGAAGCGGAGCGGGTCCATCTTCAAGACATCCGACGCGGAGCATCCTCTTCTTCCGACGGCCGACGACTGAATAAACGTTCCTTTAAGTGACATCATCCAAGATGGCGTCCCTTGAATTCCGATTGGCTAATAGAATCCTATCAGTCAATCAGAATTAAGGTAGGAAAAATCCTATTGTCTGATGCAATCAGCCAATCGGATTGAAGTTCAATCCTATTGGCTGATCCAATCAGCCAATAGGATTGAGCTCGCATTCCATTGGCTGTTCCAGTCAGCCAATAGAATTTATTATAGTGGCGGCGACGTTGGCGGCGGCAGATTAGGGGTTAATAAATTTAATATAGTTGCGGCGACGTTGGGGGTGGAAGATTAGGGGTTCATAGGTATAATGTAGGTGGCGGCGGTGTCCGGAGCGGCAGATTAGGGGTTACTAATATAATGTAGGTGTCGGCAATGTCGGGGGCGGCAGATTAGGGGTTAATAAGTGTAAGATTAGGGGTGTTTAGACTCGGGGTTCATGTTAGGGTGTTAGGTGCAGACATAACTTTTATTTTCCCATAAGAAACAATGGGGCTGCGTTAGGAGCTTAACGCTGCTTTTTTTGCAGGTGTTAGGTTTTTTTTCAGCCGAATCTGCCCCATTGTTTCCTATGGGGAAATCGTGCATGAGCACGTTCAGCCAGCTTACCGCTACCGTAAGCAGCGCTGGTATTACAGTGAGATGTGGAGCTAAATTTTGCTCAACGCTCAACTCGTAATACCAGCGTTGTTTGTAGGTGAGCGGTGAGCTGGAACTGAGCGTTAGCAACGCACAGCTTTACCGACAAAACTCATAATCTAGGTGATAGACAGTTAGGGACAGACAAACACACATATACACAGTACAGAATAGCCAAACACATGCAAGCGCGCATGCGCTAAACATGCACGATCAGTCATTGAGATAATGCAAAAAAACATAAAGCAAGAAAATGAAGGACATACAATTCTGCCCCTCTAAGAAAGGGAAAAAAGCACACAGGATATATAAATTATAATAGTGAATTGTATTCAAAAATTCATACTTCAATCAGGTATAGCTCAAAGAACTTGAATAAAATGAAACCTCTATTAGAACATCCAATAAAAATATTTTCATCATATACTACAAAAAGTAAGCAGATACTGATGACTATACGTGTAAATGAAGTCTCGGACAGAGAATGACCGCAGCAAATGCATTCAAGGTCTAGTGACTGACGTAACTCTCAAAGGCTACACAATCTTTCTTTCTTTCTTGGATGTTCTAATAGAGGTTTCATTTTATTCAAATTCTTTGAGCTATACCTGATAGGATATCTAAATTATAATAGTGAATTTTATTCAAAAAATTTATATTTCAGTGTGCTTTTTTTCTTTTCTTTCAGAGGCAGAATTGTATGTCCTTCATTTTCTATCTTTATGTTTTTTTTGCATTTAATCTTAAAGGGATGCACCGGATTAAATATTTATAATTTAAAGGGACAGTCAAGTCCAAAAAAACTTTCATGATTTAAATAGGGCATGTAATTTTAAAGAACTTCCCAATTTCACTTTTATCACCACTTTTGTATTATTCTCTTGGTATTCTTAGTTGAAAACTAAACCTAGGAGGTAGTATGCTAATTTCTTAGACCTTGAAGAATGCCTTTTATCTGAATGCATTAGTTCATGTGTTTCATATAGATAACATTGAGCTCATGCATGTGAAGTGACCTAGGATTGAGCACTGATTGGCTAAAATGCATGTCTGTCAAAAGAACTGAAATAAGGGGGAAGTCAGCAGAAACTTAGATACAAGGTAATCACAGAGGTAAAAAGTATATTAATATAACTGAGATAAGGGGCAGTCTGCAGAGACTTAGATACAAGGTAATCACAGAGGTAAAAAGTGTATTATTATAACTGAGATACGGAGCAGTCTGCAGAAGCTTAGATACAAGGTAATCACAGAGGTAAAAAGTATATTAATATAACTGAGATAAGGGGCAGTCTGCAGAGACTTAGATACAAGGTAATCACAGAGGTAAAAAGTGTATTATTATAACTGAGATACGGAGCAGTCTGCAGAGGCTTAGATACAAGGTAATCACAGAGGTAAAAAGTATATTAATATAACTGAGATAAGGAGCAGACTGCAGAGGCTTAGATACAGGGTAATCACAGAGGTAAAAAGTATATTACTATAACTGAGATAAGGGGCACTCTGCAGAGGCTTAGATACAAGGTAATCACAGAGGTAAAACGTGTATTATTATAACTGAGATACGGAGCAGTCTGCAGAGGCTTAGATACAAGGTAATCACAGAGGTAAAAAGTATATTAATATAACTGAGATAAGGAGCAGTCTGCAGAGGCTTAGATACAGGGTAATCACAGAGGTAAAAAGGATATTACTATAACTGAGATAAGGGGCACTCTGCAGAGGCTTAGATACAAGGTAATCACAGAGGTAAAAAGTATATTAATATAACTGAGATAAGGAGCAGTCTGCAGAGGCTTAGATACAAGGTAATTACAGAGGTAAAAAGTATATTAATATAACTGAGATAAGGAGCAGTCTGCAGAGGCTTAGATACAAGGTAATCACAGAGGTAAAAAGTATATTAATATAACTGAGATAAGGGGCAGTCTGCAGAGACTTAGATACAAGGTAATCACAGAGGTAAAAAGTATATTAATATAACTGAGATACGGAGCAGTCTGCAGAGGCTTAGATACAAGGTAATTACAGAGGTAAAAAGTATATTAATATAACTGAGATAAGGGGCAGTCTGCAGAGGTTTAGCTACAAGGTAATCACAGAGGTAAAAAGTGTATTAATATAACTGAGATAAGGAGCAGTCTGCAGAGGCTTAGATACAAGGTAATCACAGAGGTAAAAAGTATATTAATATAACTGAGATAAGGAGCAGTCTGCAGAGGCTTAGATACAAGGTAATCACAGAGGTAAAAAGTATATTAATATAACTGAGATAAGGAGCAGTCTGCAGAGGCTTAGATACAAGGTAATCACAGAGGTAAAAAGTGTATTATTATAACTGTGTTGATTATGTTAAACTGGGGAATGGGTAATAAAGGGATTATCTTTCTTTTTAAACAACAAAAAATCTGGTGTTGACTGTTCATTTAATAAGTATTTACTCCTCTCTCCCTCTTTAATATATATTAGTCATTGAGATAACTTGCTGGCTAGCCAATGATCTGACTAAAGAATAAGGACACTTGTGATTCAGTTTTGGTAGTACAGAGATTACCAACCAGGTCATATAGAATTAACTATTATTAGAGAACAACCCTTTATTCACACTAAAACATATTTTGTGAATGTGCTCCTAAATACAGGCTTGAGAATAGGAATCAACTGCTGCAACGTGAATATATTGACCCCTAAAAAAAATTATTCCATGATTCAGATTTTTAGCAACTTTCTAATTTACTCATATTATCAATCTTTCTTCATTCTCTTGCTATCGTTATTTAAAAAGCAGGAATGTAAAGCTTAGAATTCGTCCCTTTTTAGGTTCAGCACCATGGGTAGCATAACCCAGGTTTTGAACCAAAAATGGGCCGGCTGCTAAGCTTTTAATTCTTGCTTTTTAAATAAAAAAAATAAAGAAAAATGTATAATAAGAATTAGAAAGTTGTTTTAAATTGATGCTCTATCTGAATCATTAAAGAAAAAAATTGGGTTTAGAGTTTTTGTAGCCTTCTATTATTTTCAAAATCATTTTCAAGTAGCATTATTTATTATTTGGGAGACATTTCTCTATATTTTATTTGTGTAATAAATAGAATTAATACAAATATCAAGCATAAAAACATTTTTGGAATATTATCTGTTCTATAGTGGCAATAACTTTGCTTCCATAGGGTTCTACATTGGAACATAACAACATGTGCAAAAGGGTCAAATCTGTGAGATGCCAAAAACCACCTCATCAGTACCTTTTACATTGAATTTTAACGCTGTAATTGAGGAGGATGGCGTTTTAGTACTTTTTACTTGTTTAATGATTTTTTTCTATTAGCACATGCAGATGTGCACACACACATACATACAAACACAGATGCACATACACACAGATACACTTACACGCACATACAAACACAGATGCACATACACACAGATACACTTACACGCACATACACACACAGATGCACATACACACAGATACACTTACACGCACATACACACACAGATGCACATACACACACATACAAACACAGATGCACATACACACAGATACACTTACACGCACATACACACACAGATACACTTACACGCACATACAAACACAGATGCACATACACACAGATACACTTACACGCACATACAAACACAGATGCACATACACACAGATACACTTACACGCACATACAAACACAGATGCACATACACACAGATACACTTACACGCACATACAAACACAGATGCACATACACACAGATACACTTACACGCACATACAAACACAGATGCACATACACACAGATACACTTACACGCACATACACACACAGATGCACATACACACAGATACACTTACACGCACATACACACACAGATACACTTACACGCACATACAAACACAGATGCACATACACACAGATACACTTACACGCACATACACACACAGATGCACATACACACAGATACACTTACACGCACATACACACACAGATGCACACACACGCACATACACACACAGATACACTTACACGCACAGATGTACATACACACAGTTACACTTACACGCACATACACGCACAGATGCACTTACACGCACATACACACACAGATGCACATACACACAGATACACTTACACGCACATACAAACACAGATGCACATACACACAGATACACTTACACGCACATACACACACACGCACATACACACACAGATGCACACACACGCACATACACACACAGATACACTTACACGCACAGATGTACATACACACAGTTACACTTACACGCACATACACGCACAGATGCACATACACGCACAGATGCACTTACACGCACATACACACACAGATGCACATACACACAGATACACTTACACGCACATACACACACAGATGCACATACACACAGATACACTTACACGCACATACACACACAGATGCACATACACACAGATACACTTACACGCACATACACGCACAGATGCACTTACACCCACATACACACACAGATGCACATACACACAGATACACTTACACGCACATACACACACAGATGCACATACACACAGATACACTTACACGCACATACACGCACAGATGCACTTACACCCACATACACACACAGATGCACATACACACAGATACATTTACACGCACATACACACACAGATGCACATACACACAGATACACTTACACGCACATACAAACACAGATGCACATACACACAGATACACTTACACGCACATACAAACACAGATGCACATACACACAGATACACTTACACGCACATACAAACACAGATGCACATACACACAGATACACTTACACGCACATACACACACAGATGCACATACACACAGATACACTTACACGCACATACACACACAGATGCACATACACACAGATACATTTACACGCACATACACACACAGATGCACATACACACAGATACACTTACACACACATACAAACACAGATGCACACACACACAGATACACTTACACGCACATACACACACAGATGCACATACACACAGATACACTTACACGCACATACACACACAGATGCACATACACACAGATACACTTACACGCACATACAAACACAGATGCGCATACACACAGATACACTTACACGCACATACACACACAGATGTGCATACACACAGATACACTTACACGCACATACAAACACAGATGCACATACACACAGATACACTTACACGCACATACACACACAGATGCACATACACACAGATACACTTACACGCACATACAAACACAGATGCACATACACACAGATACACTTACACGCACATACACACAGATACACTTACACGCACATACACACACAGATGCACATACACACAGATACACTTACACGCATATACAAACACAGATGCACATACACACAGATACACTTACACGCACATACACACACAGATGCACATACACACAGATACACTTACACGCATATACACACACAGATGCACTTACATGCACATACACACACAGATGCACATACACACAGATACACTTACACGCACATACACACACAGATGCACATACACACAGATACACTTACACGCACATACACACACAGATGCATACACACGCACATACAAACACAGATTCACATACACACAGATACACTTACACACACAGATGCACATACACGCACATACACACAGATGTACATACACACAGATACATTTACACGCACATACACACACAGATGCACATACACACAGATACATTTACACGCACATACACACACAGATGCACATACACACACAGATGCTCATACACACACACAGATGCACATACACACACACACAGATGCTCATACACACAGTTACACTTACACACACATACACACACAGATGCACATACACACAGATGCACATACACACAGATATACACATACACACACAGATACTCTTACACGCACATACACACACAGATGCACATACACACAGATGCACATACACACAGATACACTTACACGCACATACACACACAGATACACTTACACGCACATATGCTCATACACACAGTTACACTTACACACACATACACACACAGATGCACATACACACAGATATACACACACACATACAAACACAGATGCACATACACACAGATACACTTACACGCACATACACACACAGATGCACATACACACAGATACACACACAGATGCACATACACACAGATACACACACACAGATGCACATACACACACACACACAGATGCTCATACACACAGTTACAGTTACACACACATACACACACAGATGCACATACACACAGATACACACACACATACAAACACAGATGCACATACACACAGTTTACATACACACACACACAAATACACTTACAGACAAATAGGTACATATACACACAGTTTACAAATACACACACAAATACACTTACAGACAAATAGGTACATATACACACGCAGATTTATATTCACACACACACCGATGCACACTCACACATGTAGATTAATATTCACACATACACACACATTCACACACACACACACAGATGTGCACACACACCGATGCAGATTAATATTCACACACACACAGATGTGCACACACACCGATGCAGATTAATATTCACACACACACAGATGTGCACACACACCGATGCACACTCACACGCAGATTAATATTCACACACACACACATGCACATAAAAACATACAAACACATTCACACACACACAGATGTGCACACACACCGATGCAGATTAATATTCACACACACACAGATGTGCACACACACCGATTCACACTCACACATGCAGATTAATATTCACACACACACACACATTCACACACACACAGATGTGCACACACACCAATGCAGATTAATATTCACACACACAGATGTGCACACACACCGATGCACACTCACACATGCAGATTAATATTCACATACACACACATGCACATACACACACATGCACACCCACACACATACACACCCACACACATGCGCACACACACACACATACATATGCACACACAATCATACACACACATGCACATACATACACATGCACACACATTCACACACACACACAGATGTACACACACACCGATGCAGATTAATATTCCCACACACACACACAGATATGCACACACACCGATGCACTCACACATGCAGATTAATATTCACATACACACACATGCACATACACACACACGCACATACATGCACACACACGCACACACACATGCACATACACACCCACACACATGCACATACACACACACACACCCACACACATGCGCACACAGACACACATGCACATACATGCACATGCACACACAAGCATACACACACACATGCACATACATACACATGCACACACATACACACACATTCACACACACACACAGATGTGCACACACACCAATGCAGATTAATATTCACACACACAGATGTGCACACACACCAATGCACACTCACACATGCAGATTAATATTCACATACATACACATGCACATACACACACACATACATACATGCACACACATACATGCACATGCATACACACGCACATACATGCACATGCACACACACACAGCATAAATACAACATACATATATTATGATTTTTGAAACAGGAATCATTTAACAGAGAACATTTTAATTTAGAAATTCCTAATAGCCATAATTTTTTATTCCATCCACCGCCCAGTGAAAATGTCCTTTTACTTATTTTGAATGAGCTTTGAATTATTTTTTTTTATCTTTGAAACTTCTAGGGTTAAGCAGTGCAGAAAAATACATTATAAATGCATAGAGAGAGTACCAGAAGCGATCTGTGTCCGTGCAGTCTTATCTACAGGTTGCTTCTTTTCTTTTAGATAAGAGTTTGTTTTTTTACTTCTGCCAATATCCTATGAAGCAGCCGTTGTGCAGGGAACACCGGATCCTTCACACATGACTACACAAGGGATCGTCTGCACATATACAGACATTTGTGATAAGCAAGTGTGAGGGCCTGAGTTTCTATTTGAAATGAATCAAATGGGGTAAATAGAAGTGCACGCGACCCCTTGTGTAGCGAGGTGTGAAATGTCATATGTTCACTGGACACACTTAGAAGACACAGGCAAATCTGTAAATACAGAAGTTACAGGCACGTGTTTTACTTGCTGTGTAGATGCGATGACTTCTTTACACTACAGGCTCATTAATATCTACCTTTAACCACTGTGCCCCGATTCACTTTCAGTACTGTCCCAGCTCATATATGCTGCATAGCCCAAGGGCTGACATCCAGAGGCAAATGCTAGCACCATCCTAACATGCTGCCTCTAATTCAAGACATCACGGCAATCTCTCCAGGGCAGCGCAGCTCCTACCTGCTGTGTGACCTTAGAGACAAATGTTTTATCTTTCATGTTATGTGTGTTATTAAACTGTTTGTTTTAATTTTCCTAATGTTTGCTTCCATTGAGAGGTAATATATCTCTCAGGCACCCAAAATGCCCAGCAAAAGCACATGTGGGGGGGAGGTGTGGAATTATCTAGCAACCCTGGGAGACGCTTCTGCACAAAGATACCGGAAAGAGGAAGAAAACCGCTATTAAAATGCAGCGCTATGCAGAGTAGTGCTCAAAATTAAACTCTTAACAGAACGAAAATTACAGCCTTCAATAATGGGGAATGGTTAAGCAGCAACACACCAGTATTTAAACCACGCATGCGCAGATCAGCGTGTGCGAGCATAAAAACGTATTTATAAGTCGATGGTAATTGGAGAAAAGCTTTCGACTGTTTACAACTAAAAGGTTTTTTTACACTTTCAGCTACTACGTTGCAGCTGCTGTACGATGACCTGGTGCAGGACGCTTATTTTATGTGTTTACATAGATAAGCAAAACATATGTTTGGGTGTAGACTGTCCCTTTAAATAAAGCTAAACTAGTAGACAGTGCTAATGGTAAAAGCCAACAACTTTTTTTTTTTAATTGTATCAGGATTGGCCAAGAACAAAAGTTAAGTTTCCATACTTATTGACTGACAAAGGAATCAATCACTGTATCAGACATTACTAGATATAGTTATTGAATAGTGTAAACCTTTCTAAACATAAGAACTTTAAAAAAAAAACGGCACTGCGTGGTGTGCTGTAAAATAACATTGATTTATTTGCATCCAAGTTAAAATCAACAACATGCAGACAGGGTAGCATCTTGGAGAGGAAGAGTCTGATGCATTTTGCGCCCCCCCCCCCCCCTAGTGGCGCTTAGTCACAGACTCTATGACTAAGCGCCACTAGGGGACGCAAAACAATACATCCTCCTCTTCACCTAGACGCTACCCTGTCTGCCTGTTGTTGATGTTTAACTTGGATGCAAATATATCAATGTAATTTTACAGCACACCAAGCAGTGCCATTTTTTTAAATTTCTTATGGTTTGGCTTTTAGCTTCCAGTCTGATTAACCGCGTTATCGGTACTCCAAGCTGGAGGAAACTTTACAATGATGCACTTCCGGGTCAGATGCTCGGAACAGCCTGGAGCCGCGGTATGAATGTAAACTTTTCCCCCTGTAAAACATATTTCCTGCACCATAATTTTTTATTTCTTAAAGGAACTGCTCATTTTGTGTTGTGAGGAAACAAAAACTGCAAAATTGAAGGGCCCTGCTCCCTAAAGAATTTACAGAGCATATATGTTTAAAGGAGTCTGAATAATGGTCCTTATTGCACGTCATGTTTTGTACACAGATACTCTAGATATTATATGCTGCTCATTTTAGGTATTATTATTTAATCACTTTTATTTTTCAAAAATAGATACATTTTCAGGGTTATGAATTTTCATATGCCTACGAAGATTTGGTAGTTGTGTAAAATATTTCCCACATTCAGAACAGGAAAATGGTTTTGTGTCTGCATGAATTCTCTCATGTCTTAGAAGGTCTGACTTATGTGCGAAACATGTCCCACATTCAGAACATTTAAATGGTTTTTCTCCTGTATGAAACTTTGCATGTCTAAAAAGATCTGATTTTTGAGTAAAACATTTCCCACATGCAGAACACGTGAAGGGTTTCTCTCCTGTATGGCATTTTGCATGTCTAAAAATATGATACAATTTTTCTCACATTCAGAACATGAAAATGGTTTCTCTCCAGTGTGAGTTTTTTCATGCCTATAAAGATGTGCTTTGCGCATGAACCCCTTATCACATTCAGAACACGCAAATGTCTTTTGCAGAGTTTTACATGCAAACATTTTAGCCCATTCAGAACATTTTAATAACTCTTTTCTTTCATCTTCAGGACAATGTAGTGTTTTAAGTCTTGGGTGAATGTTTGGTTGTGGACATTTTTGTGGATTCCATTTACTGTAATTATACTTTTTAAAGAAACTGTTTAGAATTGTTGGGGCTTTGTTAATTTCAGTATTACATTTTTCAATATTTGTAGGAGCTCTCTTGTGGTTTCCATGAAGAATTGATAAGAAAGATCCATCTGATTAAAAGAAATACAATAAGCATTAGAGCAACAAATGATGCATCAAAATGGTATATGCTATTTTAAAATGACCATGCCTAAAAAAGTTAAATTACATAAGAATCTCATCTCAAAAACATGGCAGTTTATTTGTACTGTTCAATCTTAATAATACATTTATAGTAGTAACATCCTATGACTTTCACTGGCAAAACTGCAAACTGCGCAACAGAATTTTGCTGCGCTATACAAAAAAAAAAAAAAATTGCTTAGCAAAACAATAAATAAAGGGCTACTTAAATGGCCATGAAACCCAAAATTATATTTTCATGATTCAGAATAAGCATGCAATGTTGAACATCTTTCCAATTTACTTTTATAATCTAATCTGCTTTATTCTCTATGTATCCTTTATTGAAAAGCACACCTAGCTAGAAACAATGCACTACTGAGAGCTAGCTGCTGATTGGTTGCTGCATATCTATGTTTCTTGTCATTGGTTCACCCTATGTATTCAGCTAACTCCCAGTAGTGCATTTCTGCTCCTTCAAACAAACAATGTCAAGAGAATAAAAATAAATTTGATAAGAGAATAGAAAAGTTGTTGAAAACTGCATGCTCTGCCTGAATCATGAATGAATTAAAGATTTTTTACATTAAAAAAGCCACTTATGAAGAAACACCTATAAAAGAAGCAAAGGACCACACTAGAAGTATCTTGATAAAGGCTGAGGCTGAAACGCGTAGATGGTACTCAAAGGTCTGAAATTCTAACAAACAGAGCGCTCTGTTGTTTGCTTGACGAATCTAAGCACCACCATTTGCTGTAAGGAGATCACGTGACTAAGTGACATCACAAACCCGGAAGGAGTTGATGAGAGACACGAGGAGAACGCTAACTTGAGTCACTGCACCGCTCCGGAGAAGACAGCTCTCACTAAATACCTAGATCACACAGGAAGGTGGGTAAGTTGCCTGTCAAATACAGGTTTATACCACTACACAACGAATACCAAAGTGGAACAAGAGATAAGTGATCTGTGAAGAACGGAGGGAAGGTGTATACTTGAAGATACTCCTATATCGGATTGCACTACGTTTTTTTCTGTCATATTTTGATCAGACTGGAGTCTGTTAACTTGGAACATTACCAAATTTGCACCTAGATTACGAGTTTTGTGGTAACAGGGGTGCGGTGCTAACGTGCAGTTTTGTCTCACCGCTCACCTACAAACAACGCTGGTATTACAGGTTCTTTTAAACCCGGCGTTAGCCGCAAAAAAGTGAGCGTAGAGCAAAATTTAGCTCCACATCTCACCTCAATACCAGCGCTGCTTACAGTAGTGGTGAGCTGGCAAAACGTGCTCGTGCATGATTTCCCCATAAGAATCAATGGGGGAGAGCCGGCTGAAAAAAAACCTAACACCTGCAAAAAAGCAGCGTTCAGCTCCTAACGCAGCCCCATTGATTCCTATGGGGAAATAAAAGTTATGTCTACAACTAACACCCTAACATGAACCCCGAGTCTAAACACCCCTAATCTTACACTTATTAACCCCTAATCTGACGCCCCAGACATCGCCGCCACCTGCATACTATTATTAACCCCTAATCTGCCGCTCCGGACACCGCCGCCACCTACATTATACTTATGAACCCCTAATCTGATGCCCTCAACATCGCCGAACCCTACATTATATTTATTAATAAATTCCAAACAATGGTACTGTTTAAGATAAAAGTTCTCTTTATTAGGACAGATTAAAACAAAGTTGCTCACGTGCAGTAATGTTAAAAGCCAAAAACACTACTTAAAGGCCAGTCTGACATGTTTCGGCTGTTCCGCCTTATTCATAGACTCACTATATGTTAGTCGCCTGTGGAGCTTTATACGCTCCCTCACAACCTCATTGGTTGCTAATAAGTGTGCTTATTAACCCTTTCTATATCGGACAGAAATAGGTAATACTGCTCATATGAAAGATACATTTTTTCTCAAATACATGTATATTAACCTCTTATATGCAAATCTACTTGGATTATTGCTATATCTTTGGATCCACTTCCAGTCTACATAATAGTTTACCAACAAGTGTCATTTATTCATAGGAATATTAAAATGTATCCATTTGTGCAATTGTCATTTTCTGCAATGCATTTATGACACTTGTATGTGAACTATTTGGGAGTGTTATATTTACCTACTAATAGTTGTCATTATCACAGCAAAAATATATATAAGAATTAGGATACTTGCAATTATAGCAATATTTCTAATCAGAATTTGACCATGCTTTTTAGTTGGCCAGATTGATATTTGCCCCCTGATGGTTACAATTATTGCAATACCAATATTAACCACTGTCATGTAATGACAACATTCGATATATAGCTATATCATACTATCCAAATTAGCATACATGAATATCCTCAGCTCATGATTAGATCATTTTCCAATATCAATGTATTGTCTATCTGAATGTTAAGTGTATAGTGGGATCTGGTTAATGTGTATGTATGACCAGGTCATTTTAGTGTTTATTTCTCTCCCAAAAATTAATTATATCGTTCTCTATATTCATTCCTATTGGTCTGCGCGTGTTAAGAGTAAAAATCCAATAGGCCTCTCTATGGAACAACTTCTTGACTCTATCACCTCCTCTATGGAGGAAGAGGACGAGGAAAAGAACCCACTATCAAACGAGATCAGTACCCTCTCAGGAGAGGGAAACAAAACAAATACAGAGTATGAGGGTCATCAATCTTTCGAAAATTAATTTGAGTACAGAAGAGTTAAGAGTTTTGGAATTGGGACTGAATTTTGTGCCTTCAGTTGACTTTGACGTTTTTGAAACTCTAATGGACGTGAATAGATTTGTACGAGATCTTACCATTAAGAAATTTTATTTCAATGAACATACTGGAGAGAGTTTCCAAACTACAAAGTCAACAAGGAGAGAACCAAGTAATGATATCTTTCTAATCAGTGATGCAGTCGACCTTTTAACCCTTAGTGAATTGGAAAGGGAGAGTGAGACTGAAATGATGAACAAAACAATGCACACAGGATTCAGCAAGCCATCTACATTTTACCCCACACATTTTAGGGGAGAGATATTGGAGAGTTTCCATAGGAGAGTAGAAGAAGACTTAGTCAAATTAAAAACCAAAAATAACAGATACAGGCAGAACCTTACACACAAGGAAAGACAGGGCCTTAAGAGACTAAAGGAACGGAAAGGTCTAGTCATAAAGAATGCGGATAAGGGGGGTACAATAGTTGTCATGGATGAGTCCGCCTATATAGAAGAGGCAAATAGACAACTAGAAGACAGAGAAGTGTATCAGAGTCTAAAATCTGACCCCACAATAATATTCCAAAACAGACTTAAAGATCTGCTGGATGATGGACTGGAGGCAGGGGTGATGGACTTGGGCACCTTTGAGTACCTCTTTGTGAAGGAACCAGTGGTACCTATATTTCACCATCTGCCAAAGGTGCACAAGTCCATCATCAATGTCAAAGGGAGACCGATAGTCTCAGGAATAGGTTCTGTCTTTGAAAACCTATCAAATTGGATAGAGACACTGCTCCAACCTTTGGTGTGGAAATTACCATCGTTTCTCAGAGACACCAAGCACTTACTAAAAACTATGGAAGAGGTTACCTGGTTGCCAGGATATAACTGGTTAACAGTGGATGTGGTAGGATTATACTCTGCCATTCCACATAGTGAAGGCTTGGTGGCAGTGAGATATATGCTGGATTTGCTAAGTGACTATACCACAGTGCTCAAAGACTACATTGTACAATCCATAGAGTTTTTATTAAGTCACAATTACTTTGAATTTGGGGGTAAGTACTATCTGCAGAGACGTGGGACGGCCATGGGAGCCAAGTTTGCACCAGCCTATGCAAATCTTTTCATGGGCTGGTGGGAGCTATCCCACGTCTTTGCAGATACGAACCCATATAGAGGACAGATAATAGGATACAAACGTTACATAGACGATTTGTTATTTATATGGTCAGGCAATGTGACAGAAAGTGACAAATTTGTTGCATACCTTAACGACAACAAGGTTGGCTTGGAGTTTACATCTGTGTTCAACTCCTTCAAAATTGACTATTTAGATGTTACATTAATGTGTGACTATGAGAGAAAGAAGGTCACAACAAAGCTGTACACTAAGCCAATATCAGCAAACTCGCTGATACATGCAAGGAGTTGTCACCCACGCCACATGCATTATGGCGTGGCAAAAGGACAATTTATTAGGGCCAAACGCAATTGTTCTAGTGAATCAGATTATCAGGTGGAAAGTGTAGCATTGTTGAAGAAACTGAGAGAAAGAGGCTATCCAGAGGGACCCATAAACAAAGCGTATAAAGAAGTAGGGCACATACCAAGAGAAACATTGTTACAACCAAAGAGAGACAATACTGATAGCAAGGGAGAAGTCACATTCGTGACAACCTATACTAGTCAATACAAAGAAATTTGTAACATAATAAAGAAGAATCTCCCAATTCTACGAGGAGATGATGTATTGAACAAAGTAATAGATAAGGGTTGTAGATTCACGTCTAGAAGAAATGTCACTATTGGGAACATTATTTCGCCTAGTGCCCTTAGAAGACCAGCCAAGCAAAGTAGTTGGTTAGATTGTAAAGGCCACTACAAATGTGGCACAAGAAGCTGCACAGCATGCAGCTTCACTATGTGCAGAAAGGTGTTTCAGTCAGCACATACGGCAAAGGTCTATGATTGTAAACAATGTACAAACTGTAGAACGGAATTTGTTATATACATGGTAGAGTGTTCAATTTGTAGGGTCCAGTACGTTGGTTGTACCTCACGGGAGGCTAGGACCAGAATTCGTGAGCACTTAAATGACATTGATAAGGAAAAGACCACCACCGGTGTGGCCAAACATTTTTTATTTGAGCATCAAACACCGATGCACTCACACATGCAGATTAATATTCACATACACACACATGCACATACACACACACGCACATACATGCACACACACGCACACACACATGCACATACACACCCACACACATGCACATACACACACACACACCCACACACATGCGCACACAGACACACATGCACATACATGCACACACAAGCATACACACACACATGCACATACATACACATGCACACACATACACACACATTCACACACACACACAGATGTGCACACACACCAATGCAGATTAATATTCACACACACAGATGTGCACACACACCAATGCACACTCACACATGCAGATTAATATTCACATACATACACATGCACATACACACACACATACATACATGCACACACATACATGCACATGCATACACACGCACATACATGCACATGCACACACACACAGCATAAATACAACATACATATATTATGATTTTTGAAACAGGAATCATTTAACAGAGAACATTTTAATTTAGAAATTCCTAATAGCCATAATTTTTTATTCCATCCACCGCCCAGTGAAAATGTCCTTTTACTTATTTTGAATGAGCTTTGAATTATTTTTTTTTATCTTTGAAACTTCTAGGGTTAAGCAGTGCAGAAAAATACATTATAAATGCATAGAGAGAGTACCAGAAGCGATCTGTGTCCGTGCAGTCTTATCTACAGGTTGCTTCTTTTCTTTTAGATAAGAGTTTGTTTTTTTACTTCTGCCAATATCCTATGAAGCAGCCGTTGTGCAGGGAACACCGGATCCTTCACACATGACTACACAAGGGATCGTCTGCACATATACAGACATTTGTGATAAGCAAGTGTGAGGGCCTGAGTTTCTATTTGAAATGAATCAAATGGGGTAAATAGAAGTGCACGCGACCCCTTGTGTAGCGAGGTGTGAAATGTCATATGTTCACTGGACACACTTAGAAGACACAGGCAAATCTGTAAATACAGAAGTTACAGGCACGTGTTTTACTTGCTGTGTAGATGCGATGACTTCTTTACACTACAGGCTCATTAATATCTACCTTTAACCACTGTGCCCCGATTCACTTTCAGTACTGTCCCAGCTCATATATGCTGCATAGCCCAAGGGCTGACATCCAGAGGCAAATGCTAGCACCATCCTAACATGCTGCCTCTAATTCAAGACATCACGGCAATCTCTCCAGGGCAGCGCAGCTCCTACCTGCTGTGTGACCTTAGAGACAAATGTTTTATCTTTCATGTTATGTGTGTTATTAAACTGTTTGTTTTAATTTTCCTAATGTTTGCTTCCATTGAGAGGTAATATATCTCTCAGGCACCCAAAATGCCCAGCAAAAGCACATGTGGGGGGGAGGTGTGGAATTATCTAGCAACCCTGGGAGACGCTTCTGCACAAAGATACCGGAAAGAGGAAGAAAACCGCTATTAAAATGCAGCGCTATGCAGAGTAGTGCTCAAAATTAAACTCTTAACAGAACGAAAATTACAGCCTTCAATAATGGGGAATGGTTAAGCAGCAACACACCAGTATTTAAACCACGCATGCGCAGATCAGCGTGTGCGAGCATAAAAACGTATTTATAAGTCGATGGTAATTGGAGAAAAGCTTTCGACTGTTTACAACTAAAAGGTTTTTTTACACTTTCAGCTACTACGTTGCAGCTGCTGTACGATGACCTGGTGCAGGACGCTTATTTTATGTGTTTACATAGATAAGCAAAACATATGTTTGGGTGTAGACTGTCCCTTTAAATAAAGCTAAACTAGTAGACAGTGCTAATGGTAAAAGCCAACAACTTTTTTTTTTTAATTGTATCAGGATTGGCCAAGAACAAAAGTTAAGTTTCCATACTTATTGACTGACAAAGGAATCAATCACTGTATCAGACATTACTAGATATAGTTATTGAATAGTGTAAACCTTTCTAAACATAAGAACTTTAAAAAAAAACGGCACTGCGTGGTGTGCTGTAAAATAACATTGATTTATTTGCATCCAAGTTAAAATCAACAACATGCAGACAGGGTAGCATCTTGGAGAGGAAGAGTCTGATGCATTTTGCGCCCCCCCCCCCCCTAGTGGCGCTTAGTCACAGACTCTATGACTAAGCGCCACTAGGGGACGCAAAACAATACATCCTCCTCTTCACCTAGACGCTACCCTGTCTGCCTGTTGTTGATGTTTAACTTGGATGCAAATATATCAATGTAATTTTACAGCACACCAAGCAGTGCCATTTTTTTAAATTTCTTATGGTTTGGCTTTTAGCTTCCAGTCTGATTAACCGCGTTATCGGTACTCCAAGCTGGAGGAAACTTTACAATGATGCACTTCCGGGTCAGATGCTCGGAACAGCCTGGAGCCGCGGTATGAATGTAAACTTTTCCCCCTGTAAAACATATTTCCTGCACCATAATTTTTTATTTCTTAAAGGAACTGCTCATTTTGTGTTGTGAGGAAACAAAAACTGCAAAATTGAAGGGCCCTGCTCCCTAAAGAATTTACAGAGCATATATGTTTAAAGGAGTCTGAATAATGGTCCTTATTGCACGTCATGTTTTGTACACAGATACTCTAGATATTATATGCTGCTCATTTTAGGTATTATTATTTAATCACTTTTATTTTTCAAAAATAGATACATTTTCAGGGTTATGAATTTTCATATGCCTACGAAGATTTGGTAGTTGTGTAAAATATTTCCCACATTCAGAACAGGAAAATGGTTTTGTGTCTGCATGAATTCTCTCATGTCTTAGAAGGTCTGACTTATGTGCGAAACATGTCCCACATTCAGAACATTTAAATGGTTTTTCTCCTGTATGAAACTTTGCATGTCTAAAAAGATCTGATTTTTGAGTAAAACATTTCCCACATGCAGAACACGTGAAGGGTTTCTCTCCTGTATGGCATTTTGCATGTCTAAAAATATGATACAATTTTTCTCACATTCAGAACATGAAAATGGTTTCTCTCCAGTGTGAGTTTTTTCATGCCTATAAAGATGTGCTTTGCGCATGAACCCCTTATCACATTCAGAACACGCAAATGTCTTTTGCAGAGTTTTACATGCAAACATTTTAGCCCATTCAGAACATTTTAATAACTCTTTTCTTTCATCTTCAGGACAATGTAGTGTTTTAAGTCTTGGGTGAATGTTTGGTTGTGGACATTTTTGTGGATTCCATTTACTGTAATTATACTTTTTAAAGAAACTGTTTAGAATTGTTGGGGCTTTGTTAATTTCAGTATTACATTTTTCAATATTTGTAGGAGCTCTCTTGTGGTTTCCATGAAGAATTGATAAGAAAGATCCATCTGATTAAAAGAAATACAATAAGCATTAGAGCAACAAATGATGCATCAAAATGGTATATGCTATTTTAAAATGACCATGCCTAAAAAAGTTAAATTACATAAGAATCTCATCTCAAAAACATGGCAGTTTATTTGTACTGTTCAATCTTAATAATACATTTATAGTAGTAACATCCTATGACTTTCACTGGCAAAACTGCAAACTGCGCAACAGAATTTTGCTGCGCTATACAAAAAAAAAAAAAAATTGCTTAGCAAAACAATAAATAAAGGGCTACTTAAATGGCCATGAAACCCAAAATTATATTTTCATGATTCAGAATAAGCATGCAATGTTGAACATCTTTCCAATTTACTTTTATAATCTAATCTGCTTTATTCTCTATGTATCCTTTATTGAAAAGCACACCTAGCTAGAAACAATGCACTACTGAGAGCTAGCTGCTGATTGGTTGCTGCATATCTATGTTTCTTGTCATTGGTTCACCCTATGTATTCAGCTAACTCCCAGTAGTGCATTTCTGCTCCTTCAAACAAACAATGTCAAGAGAATAAAAATAAATTTGATAAGAGAATAGAAAAGTTGTTGAAAACTGCATGCTCTGCCTGAATCATGAATGAATTAAAGATTTTTTACATTAAAAAAGCCACTTATGAAGAAACACCTATAAAAGAAGCAAAGGACCACACTAGAAGTATCTTGATAAAGGCTGAGGCTGAAACGCGTAGATGGTACTCAAAGGTCTGAAATTCTAACAAACAGAGCGCTCTGTTGTTTGCTTGACGAATCTAAGCACCACCATTTGCTGTAAGGAGATCACGTGACTAAGTGACATCACAAACCCGGAAGGAGTTGATGAGAGACACGAGGAGAACGCTAACTTGAGTCACTGCACCGCTCCGGAGAAGACAGCTCTCACTAAATACCTAGATCACACAGGAAGGTGGGTAAGTTGCCTGTCAAATACAGGTTTATACCACTACACAACGAATACCAAAGTGGAACAAGAGATAAGTGATCTGTGAAGAACGGAGGGAAGGTGTATACTTGAAGATACTCCTATATCGGATTGCACTACGTTTTTTTCTGTCATATTTTGATCAGACTGGAGTCTGTTAACTTGGAACATTACCAAATTTGCACCTAGATTACGAGTTTTGTGGTAACAGGGGTGCGGTGCTAACGTGCAGTTTTGTCTCACCGCTCACCTACAAACAACGCTGGTATTACAGGTTCTTTTAAACCCGGCGTTAGCCGCAAAAAAGTGAGCGTAGAGCAAAATTTAGCTCCACATCTCACCTCAATACCAGCGCTGCTTACAGTAGTGGTGAGCTGGCAAAACGTGCTCGTGCATGATTTCCCCATAAGAATCAATGGGGGAGAGCCGGCTGAAAAAAAACCTAACACCTGCAAAAAAGCAGCGTTCAGCTCCTAACGCAGCCCCATTGATTCCTATGGGGAAATAAAAGTTATGTCTACAACTAACACCCTAACATGAACCCCGAGTCTAAACACCCCTAATCTTACACTTATTAACCCCTAATCTGACGCCCCAGACATCGCCGCCACCTGCATACTATTATTAACCCCTAATCTGCCGCTCCGGACACCGCCGCCACCTACATTATACTTATGAACCCCTAATCTGATGCCCTCAACATCGCCGAACCCTACATTATATTTATTAATAAATTCCAAACAATGGTACTGTTTAAGATAAAAGTTCTCTTTATTAGGACAGATTAAAACAAAGTTGCTCACGTGCAGTAATGTTAAAAGCCAAAAACACTACTTAAAGGCCAGTCTGACATGTTTCGGCTGTTCCGCCTTATTCATAGACTCACTATATGTTAGTCGCCTGTGGAGCTTTATACGCTCCCTCACAACCTCATTGGTTGCTAATAAGTGTGCTTATTAACCCTTTCTATATCGGACAGAAATAGGTAATACTGCTCATATGAAAGATACATTTTTTCTCAAATACATGTATATTAACCTCTTATATGCAAATCTACTTGGATTATTGCTATATCTTTGGATCCACTTCCAGTCTACATAATAGTTTACCAACAAGTGTCATTTATTCATAGGAATATTAAAATGTATCCATTTGTGCAATTGTCATTTTCTGCAATGCATTTATGACACTTGTATGTGAACTATTTGGGAGTGTTATATTTACCTACTAATAGTTGTCATTATCACAGCAAAAATATATATAAGAATTAGGATACTTGCAATTATAGCAATATTTCTAATCAGAATTTGACCATGCTTTTTAGTTGGCCAGATTGATATTTGCCCCCTGATGGTTACAATTATTGCAATACCAATATTAACCACTGTCATGTAATGACAACATTCGATATATAGCTATATCATACTATCCAAATTAGCATACATGAATATCCTCAGCTCATGATTAGATCATTTTCCAATATCAATGTATTGTCTATCTGAATGTTAAGTGTATAGTGGGATCTGGTTAATGTGTATGTATGACCAGGTCATTTTAGTGTTTATTTCTCTCCCAAAAATTAATTATATCGTTCTCTATATTCATTCCTATTGGTCTGCGCGTGTTAAGAGTAAAAATCCAATAGGCCTCTCTATGGAACAACTTCTTGACTCTATCACCTCCTCTATGGAGGAAGAGGACGAGGAAAAGAACCCACTATCAAACGAGATCAGTACCCTCTCAGGAGAGGGAAACAAAACAAATACAGAGTATGAGGGTCATCAATCTTTCGAAAATTAATTTGAGTACAGAAGAGTTAAGAGTTTTGGAATTGGGACTGAATTTTGTGCCTTCAGTTGACTTTGACGTTTTTGAAACTCTAATGGACGTGAATAGATTTGTACGAGATCTTACCATTAAGAAATTTTATTTCAATGAACATACTGGAGAGAGTTTCCAAACTACAAAGTCAACAAGGAGAGAACCAAGTAATGATATCTTTCTAATCAGTGATGCAGTCGACCTTTTAACCCTTAGTGAATTGGAAAGGGAGAGTGAGACTGAAATGATGAACAAAACAATGCACACAGGATTCAGCAAGCCATCTACATTTTACCCCACACATTTTAGGGGAGAGATATTGGAGAGTTTCCATAGGAGAGTAGAAGAAGACTTAGTCAAATTAAAAACCAAAAATAACAGATACAGGCAGAACCTTACACACAAGGAAAGACAGGGCCTTAAGAGACTAAAGGAACGGAAAGGTCTAGTCATAAAGAATGCGGATAAGGGGGGTACAATAGTTGTCATGGATGAGTCCGCCTATATAGAAGAGGCAAATAGACAACTAGAAGACAGAGAAGTGTATCAGAGTCTAAAATCTGACCCCACAATAATATTCCAAAACAGACTTAAAGATCTGCTGGATGATGGACTGGAGGCAGGGGTGATGGACTTGGGCACCTTTGAGTACCTCTTTGTGAAGGAACCAGTGGTACCTATATTTCACCATCTGCCAAAGGTGCACAAGTCCATCATCAATGTCAAAGGGAGACCGATAGTCTCAGGAATAGGTTCTGTCTTTGAAAACCTATCAAATTGGATAGAGACACTGCTCCAACCTTTGGTGTGGAAATTACCATCGTTTCTCAGAGACACCAAGCACTTACTAAAAACTATGGAAGAGGTTACCTGGTTGCCAGGATATAACTGGTTAACAGTGGATGTGGTAGGATTATACTCTGCCATTCCACATAGTGAAGGCTTGGTGGCAGTGAGATATATGCTGGATTTGCTAAGTGACTATACCACAGTGCTCAAAGACTACATTGTACAATCCATAGAGTTTTTATTAAGTCACAATTACTTTGAATTTGGGGGTAAGTACTATCTGCAGAGACGTGGGACGGCCATGGGAGCCAAGTTTGCACCAGCCTATGCAAATCTTTTCATGGGCTGGTGGGAGCTATCCCACGTCTTTGCAGATACGAACCCATATAGAGGACAGATAATAGGATACAAACGTTACATAGACGATTTGTTATTTATATGGTCAGGCAATGTGACAGAAAGTGACAAATTTGTTGCATACCTTAACGACAACAAGGTTGGCTTGGAGTTTACATCTGTGTTCAACTCCTTCAAAATTGACTATTTAGATGTTACATTAATGTGTGACTATGAGAGAAAGAAGGTCACAACAAAGCTGTACACTAAGCCAATATCAGCAAACTCGCTGATACATGCAAGGAGTTGTCACCCACGCCACATGCATTATGGCGTGGCAAAAGGACAATTTATTAGGGCCAAACGCAATTGTTCTAGTGAATCAGATTATCAGGTGGAAAGTGTAGCATTGTTGAAGAAACTGAGAGAAAGAGGCTATCCAGAGGGACCCATAAACAAAGCGTATAAAGAAGTAGGGCACATACCAAGAGAAACATTGTTACAACCAAAGAGAGACAATACTGATAGCAAGGGAGAAGTCACATTCGTGACAACCTATACTAGTCAATACAAAGAAATTTGTAACATAATAAAGAAGAATCTCCCAATTCTACGAGGAGATGATGTATTGAACAAAGTAATAGATAAGGGTTGTAGATTCACGTCTAGAAGAAATGTCACTATTGGGAACATTATTTCGCCTAGTGCCCTTAGAAGACCAGCCAAGCAAAGTAGTTGGTTAGATTGTAAAGGCCACTACAAATGTGGCACAAGAAGCTGCACAGCATGCAGCTTCACTATGTGCAGAAAGGTGTTTCAGTCAGCACATACGGCAAAGGTCTATGATTGTAAACAATGTACAAACTGTAGAACGGAATTTGTTATATACATGGTAGAGTGTTCAATTTGTAGGGTCCAGTACGTTGGTTGTACCTCACGGGAGGCTAGGACCAGAATTCGTGAGCACTTAAATGACATTGATAAGGAAAAGACCACCACCGGTGTGGCCAAACATTTTTTATTTGAGCATCAAGGTAAAGTTGAATCATTCAGATGGATGATTATAGATGTCATAAATAAAAAACCAAGAGGAGGTGATAGAGTCAAGGAGTTGTTACATAGAGAGGCCTATTGGATTTTTACTCTTAACACGCGCAGACCAATAGGAATGAATATAGAGAACGATATAATTAATTTTTGGGAGAGAAATAAACACTAAAATGACCTGGTCATACATACACATTAACCAGATCCCACTATACACTTAACATTCAGATAGACAATACATTGATATTGGAAAATGATCTAATCATGAGCTGAGGATATTCATGTATGCTAATTTGGATAGTATGATATAGCTATATATCGAATGTTGTCATTACATGACAGTGGTTAATATTGGTATTGCAATAATTGTAACCATCAGGGGGCAAATATCAATCTGGCCAACTAAAAAGCATGGTCAAATTCTGATTAGAAATATTGCTATAATTGCAAGTATCCTAATTCTTATATATATTTTTGCTGTGATAATGACAACTATTAGTAGGTAAATATAACACTCCCAAATAGTTCACATACAAGTGTCATAAATGCATTGCAGAAAATGACAATTGCACAAATTGATAAATTTTAATATTCCTATGAATAAATGACACTTGTTGGTAAACTATTATGTAGACTGGAAGTGGATCCAAAGATATAGCAATAATCCAAGTAGATTTGCATATAAGAGGTTAATATACATGTATTTGAGAAAAAATGTATCTTTCATATAAGCAGTATTACCTATTTCTGTCCGATATAGAAAGGGTTAATAAGCACACTTATTAGCAACCAATGAGGTTGCGAGGGAGCGTATAAAGCTCCACAGGCGACTAACATATAGTGAGTCTATGAATAAGGCGGAACAGCCGAAACATGTCAGACTGGCCTTTAAGTAGTGTTTTTGGCTTTTAACATTACTGCACGTGAGCAACTTTGTTTTAATCTGTCCTAATAAAGAGAACTTTTATCTTAAACAGTACCATTGTTTGGAATTTATGCATATCCGACCTAGAAGAGGGCCGGTGTGTACTGTAGAAGGGCAATCCAGCCCACCCGAGGGGGCTCCGGGTAAGTCAGCACATAACGAACGCCAAGACCGGCTTCTATACAGGAGAGGAGTAACGCTGCCAGCCCGAGTGACTAACCTGCTGATTGACCGCAACTAAGCACGTGTATCGTGACGTCAGACGCCGAAGGGAAATCTCCATACCACGAGAGAGTGGAACACTAGAGATCCCGGAGGGCTCAGGAGACAGTGTGACCAGAACGAGGTGTCCACATCGGTCAGAACAAGAGCAGGTGAGAGTGTAATATTTCTCTCATATCCTATACAGAAGCCGTTAGCGGTCGGATATCCAGGACCACGAAGTACTTCACGCTACTTATTATATTTATTAACCCCTAATCTGCCGCCCCCAATGTCGCCGCAACCTAACTACATTTATTAACCCCTAATGTGCAGCCCACAATGTCGCCGCCACTATAATAAATATATTAACCCTTAAACCTAAGTCTAACCCTAACACCCCCCTAATTTAAATATAATTTTAAATAATCTAAATAAAATTACTACAAATAACTAAATTATTCCTATTTAAAACTAAATACTTACCTATAAAATAAACCCTAAGCTAGCTAAACTATAACTAATAGTTACGTTGTAGCTATCTTAGGGTTTATTTTTATTTTACGGGCAACTTTTTATTTATTTTAACTAGGTACAATAGTTATTAAATAGTTATTAACTATTTAATAAATTCCTAGTTAAAATAAATACAAATATACCTGTAAAATAAAACCTAACCTAAGTTACAATTACACCTAACACTACACTATCATTAAATAAATTAACTACAATTAATTACAATTAAATTAAATAAACTAAAGTACGAAAAAAAAAAAACACTAAATTACAGAAAATAATAAACTAATTACAAGTTTTTAAACTAATTACACCTAATCTAATCCCCCTAATAAAATAAAAAAGCCCCCCAAAATAAAAAAAAAATCCCTACTCTATACTAAATTACAAATAGCCCTTAAAAGGGCCTTTTGCAGGCTTTGCCCCAAAGTAATCAGCTCTTTTACCTGTAAAAAAAAATACAATACCCCCCCAACATTAAAACCCACCACCCACACACCCAACCCTACTCTAAAACCCACCCAATCCCCCATTAATAAAACCTAACACTAACCCCTTGAAGATCACCCTACCTTGAGACGTCTTCACCCAACCGGGCAGAAGTAGTCCTCCAGACGGTCCGAAGTCTTCATCCTATCCGGGCAGAAGAGGTCTTCCAGATGGGCAGAAGTCTTCATCCAGGCGGCATCTTCTATCTTCATCCATCAGGAGCGAGTCCATCTTCAAGACATCTGACGCGGAGCATCCTCTTCCTTCCTTCCGACTAACACTAAATGATGGTACCTTTAAGTGACATCATCCAAGATGGCGTCCCTTCAATTCCGATTGGCTGATAGAATTCTATCAGCCAATCGGAATTAAGGTAGAAAAAATCCTATTGGCTGATCCAATCAGCCAATAGGATTGAGCTCACATTCTATTGACTGTTCCAATCTTGATTGGATCAGCCAATAGGATTGAACTTCAATCCTATTGGCTGATTGGATCAGCCAATAGGATTTTTTCTACCTTAATTCCGATTGGCTGATAGAATTCTATCAGCCAATCGGAATTGAAGGGACGCCATCTTGGATGGTAGTGGGTTTTAATGCCCCGCAAAAGGCCCTTTTAAGGGCTATTTGTAATTTAGTATAGGGTAGGGATTTTTTTTATTTTGGGGGGCTTTTTTATTTTATTAGGGGGATTAGATTTGGTGTAATTAGTTTAAAAAACTTGTAATTAGTTTATTATTTTCTGTAATTTAGTGTTTTTTTTCGTACTTTAGTTTATTTAATTTAATTGTAATTAATTGTAGTTAATTTAGTTAATTTATTTAATGATAGTGTAGTGTTACGTGTAATTGTAACTTAGGTTAGGTTTTATTTTACAGGTATATTTGTATTTATTTTAACTAGGAAGTTATTAAATAGTTAATAACTATTTAATAACTATTGTACCTAGTTAAAATAAATACAAAGTTGCCTGTAAAATAAATATAAACCCTAAGCTAGATACAAATGTAACTATTAGTTATATTGTAGCTATCTTAGGGTTTATTTTATAGGTAAGTATTTCGTTTTAAATATGAATAATTTAGTTAATTGTAGTTATTTTATTTAGATTATTTTAAATTATATTTAAGTTAGGGGGGTGTTAGGGTTAGACTTAGGTTTAGGGGTTAATAACTTTAAAATAGTTGCGGCGACGTTGGGGGCGGCAGATTAGGGGTTAATAAATGTAGGTAGGTGTCGGCGATGTTTGGGACGGCCGATTAGGGGTTAATAAAATTTAACTAATGTTTGCGAGGCGGGAGTGCGGCGGTTTAGGGGTTAATATATTTATTGAAGTGGCGGCGATGTCCGGTCGGCAGATTAGGGGTTAAAAAATGTATTTAAGTGTTTGCGATGTGGGGGGGGCTCGGTTTAGGGGTTAATAGGTAGTTTATGGGTGTTAGTGTACTTTTTAGCACTTTATTTAAGAGTTTTATGTTATGGCGTTAGCCCATAAAACTCTTAACTACTGACTTTTAAATGCGGTAGGAGTCTTGACAGGAGAGGGTGTACCGCTCACATTTTCCAAGACTCGTAACACCGGCGTTATGCAAGTCCCATTGAAAAGATAGGATATGCAATTTACGTAAGTGGATTTGCGGTATGCTCGAGTCGTGGAAAAAAAGTGAGCGGTACACCTGTACCTGCCAGACTCGTAATACCAGCGGGAGTTAAAAAGCAGCGTTGGGACCTCTCAACGCTGCTTTTTAAGGCTAACGCAAGACTCGTAATCTAGGCGTTGGAGTTTTAAGACATTCATCTGAAAAGATATATAACGGAGCCTTTAAAGAGACACTTTAAGAGACTTTTACTGTTCTCTCCTAAAGGGAGTGTTTATTATCTTATATACACATAGGTTGTTTGTTTAGAATCAGGCAGTGGAGATACGTTTTGTTTTACTTGCACATTCATAAGATGCCCTTTATTTAGTTGCACCATGCTTAAAGATGCACTTTGTTTGAAATTGCACTTTAAATATTATATTGCTAATCATTGTATTGTACAAAGATATTCTACAAGTTTTAGAATTGGTATAATCCTACACCACCGGTGGTTTTTAATTTTTAATATCTATTTGTAATTGATTCTATTGTTTAAGTAAAATCTCTTGTTTTTTATAAAGTGAAGAGAGTTTTTCATTATTGCTTTAAAGTGAAGAGAGTTTTTATATTTTTATACATTTATTATATAAATGTCTATATTCTTTATATTTTTAACGCATCACTTTTCATAGTTCGTCAGTATACCTCCAGTGTGATAGTGTCTAGCTGTTTAAGCGCAAAAGATTTGTTTTCTATGATTATACTTTTATTTTGAGTATAACTGCAGAGAGCTACTCCATTTGTCTTTTTTTGCCCGACACTATCATCCTTTAACAGCTACCCATAATTTACTTATACTGGTATAAAAATGTAGTGTGTCACGTCCCTTTAACCCCTTAGTGACCAGAGAACTCAATTTTCTGACCATTTGGGACCAGGGCTATTTTTACATTTCTGCGGTGGTTAGCTGTAATTTTCCTCTTACTCATTTACTTTACCCCCACATATTATATACAGTTTTTCACGTTATTAAATGGACTTTCTAAAGATACCAATTTTTTTCATCATATGATATAATTTAATATAATTTTTTTTATAAAATATGATGAAAAAATGGAAAAACCACACTTTTTCTAACTTTGACCCCCAAATTCTGTTACACATCTACAACCACCAAAAAACACCCATGCTAAATAGTTTCTAAATTTTGTCCTGAGTTTAGAAATACCCAATGTTTACATGTTCTTTGCTTTTTTTTTTTTTGCAAGTTATAGGGCAATAAATACAAGTAGCACTTTGCTATTTCCAAACCATTTTTTTCAAGATTAGTGATAGTTACATTGGAACGCTGATATCTGTCAGGAATCCCTGAATAACCCATCACATGTATATATTTTTTTTTTTTTAGTAGACATCCCAAAGTATTGATCTAGGCCCATTTTGGTATATTTCATGCCACCATTTCACTGCCAAATGCAATTGAATTAAAAAATCGTTCACTTTTTCACAAACTTTAGGTTTCTCACTGAAATTATTTACAAACAGCTTGTGCAATTATGGCACAAATGGTTGTAAATGCTTCTCTGGGATCCCCTTTGTTCAGAAATAGCAGACATATATGGCTTTGGCATTGCTTTTTGGTAATTAGAAGACCGCTAAATGCTGCTGCACACCACACGTGTTTTATGCCCAGCAGTGAAGGGGTTAATTAGGGAGCTTGTAGGGTTAATTTTAGCTTTAGTGTAGTAGACAACCCAAAACCCATTTTGGTATATTTCATGCCACCATTTCACCGCCAAATGCGATCAAATAAAAAAAATCGTTCACTTTTTCACAAACTTTAGATTTCTCACTGAAATTATTTACAAACAGCTTGTGCATTTATGGCACAAATGATTGTAAATGCTTCTCTGGGATCCCCTTTGTTCAGAAATAGCTGACATATATGGCTTTGGCGTTGCCTTTTGGTAATTAGAAGGCCGCTAAATGCCGCTGCGCACCACACTTGTATTATGCCCAGCAGTGAAGGGGTTAATTAGGTAGTTTGTAGGGTTAATTTTAGCTTAAGTGTAGAGATCAGCCTCCCACCTGACACATCCCACCCCTTGATCCCTCCCTGACCCCCCCCCCTCAAAAAGCTATCTTCCCTCGCCAACCTCCCAATTGTCACAGCCATCTTAAGTACTGGCAGAAAGTCTGCCAGTATAAAAATAAAGGTGTTTTTGTTGTTGTTTTTTTAATTTTATTTTATTTATTTTATATGAAGTGTAGGATCCCCCATTACCCCCCAACCTCTCTGATCCCCCCTAAACAGCTCTCTTAGGTACTGGCAGCTGTCTGCCAGTACCCAGTTTACTAACAAATTTGCTCTTTTTTTTCTAAAAAAATATAAACCCCCTATTTTCTGAAGTGTAGCTTCCCCCCCTCAATACCCTCCCCCCTCCCTGGTTCCTTACCAAACAATTTTTCCCCCCTCCCTCTCCCTTTTCCCTCTCCCTCCTTTGGCTGAACATTGATGACCATGTGCATGCTCCTGAGCCACCCCCTCCGCCTCCTTGCGTGCTCACAGACACTTGGTAACCGTATCTGGAACTTGCACCGGCGATGGGCCGCCCACCCGCCTCCCTGCTATGGCTGCCACCCACCAACGATCGGCACTATTGCTGGCCGATGCAGAGAGGGCCACAGAGTGGCTCTCTCTGCATCGGTGGGTAAAAAAGATATTGCAGTGATGCCTCAATATCGAGGCATCACTGCAATACCTTGAAAGCAGCGGGAAGAGATCACGATCGCTTACACCGCTTGAAACCCCTCAGGACGTACAGGGTACGTCCTTGGTCATTAACTGACAGTTTTTGTAGGACGTACCCGGTACGTCCTTGGTCGTTAAGGGGTTAAAGTGGTATAAAAGTCAACATTAAATTTCAATGACTAAGGCTCCGATATTCAAAACATTGTCAGACAGAAGAGAAATTGCCTGTTTGGGTTCGCTATGCTTGCAGTCCATGGGTCTTTTGGTATTTTCTAAAGAAGTACATTTCCTAGATTTGTGCCACTGAAAAACCGGCAAGACTGATACGGCTGAAAAGGGATCGCTAAGATGGAGGACAGTGCTTTGAATATTAGAAACTCATAGCGATGTTTCCCCATAAAAATATAGCTTACTCCTACGGAACACCCAGTAAACTCCCACAGAACATCTATATATTCGTCATGTCTGCGATCTACTTTGTTAATAAAGACAAAAAAAAATCTAAACTAAAGTTGGGGATTGAATAGTATATTCATTAGTGCATCGTTTAGCTCGTTTTCTGAAGGTTTATGTTTCTAGTATACTGGTGTTTCTTGTTCAGTTGATCCCAGATGATGAATCGCCAAAGAACTAGCTGTTGTTTTCTCCTGCTTGAGCGATTCTCTTGTTTTCAATATTTGACTCAGTGCTTGAACGGCCCTGAGAGAATACGTCATACTAACTGTAGAACCGGTATTTGCTTATTAGTGCTCTTGCGTGTACCGTGAATTTATTGCTTAAACAGAAATCAGAACCAAATGCAGAACCTATGCAGGCTGTTTTCTAAAGCTAATAGAGTAGATAGCCATCACCTCCGCGCCATATAACTAATGTTCACACTGTTCTCTAAACTAAAGGTCATATAACACAAAAGTGACTCATTTCACTTTTTTATCTTCCCTTGAAGATAAACCTTCTGTTAGATGCTGAAGTAATGACTGATTCTGGAACGGTTTTCTGAACATAACTTTTGACTACAAGCAGAGGATCTATTGTGTTCAGAAGAGATTACTAGCGCCTGCTCTACTAGTCAGTGGCGCTCTAAATTGTTCAGGTTTAACCACTTCTGACACTATTTCATGGTTAGACGGTAGGACGTTTCATGCCGTCCTTCAGTGTTAAAGTTCAGCGCTGTTAGGGCAGAATGGAACGTCCAAATGGCGTAAAAGAAGTTAAAACAACAAATATTACCCTTCTGATTCCAGTACTGTACTATCTATCTGATGGTACTATGTATACAAAAGTATTAAAAATGATATAACTACCTTTAGGTAAACTGGGAGCTTCTAAGTAAGTTTTTAAAAGGTTTTATACTGGATTTTTATATCAGTATCTGTGCATCTTATTCTTTATAGTAGTGTCTGTTACATGCAGTTATATGATAATTAGTGTATACTGTATATTTATATCAGTATCTGTACATATTCTGTATAGTAGTGTCTATTACATGCAGTTATATGACAATTAGTGTATACTGTATATTTATATAAGTATCTGTACATATTCTGTATAGTAGAGTCTAATACATGCAGTTATATGACAATTAGTGTATACTGTATATTTATATCACTGTCTGTACATATTCTGTATAGTAGTGTCTATTACATGCAGTTATATGACAATTAGTATATACTGTATATTTATATCAGTATCTGTACATATTGTGTATAGTAGTGTCTATTACATGCAGTTATATGACAATTAGTGTAAACTGTATATTTATATCAGTATCTGTACATATTCTGTATAGTAGTGTCTATTACATGCAGTTATATGACAATTAGTGTATACTGTATATTTATATCAGTATCTGTATATATTCTGTATAGTAGTGTCTATTACATGCAGTATATGACAATTAGTGTATACTGTATATTTATATCAGTATCTGTACATAT
>NC_069505.1:601271765-601405763 GCF_027579735.1 Bombina bombina | reverse complement strand
AGAAGGTACACATGGAGAGCTATCAAACCGCAGATCAGGAGTCTAACAAGGTTACAACAAGTAGTCTTCCTATGGGTCAAATGAACACACCAGGAGAGATGCAAAAGGATGGAATTAAAGTTTCTACAGCGTGTTATCCAGGGTCAGACTCATCAGCTGCAGACATTCATCTGCAGCAGAGGTAAAATATTGTTAAATGGTCCCATTTATCTGTTTAAGCTGAATAGCTAGATTATTAGTTTAATCACTTAGCACAAAAACCTGGATAAACTGAAGACAGATGTAGGCAATTAGCCTTCTAAATGTTTCTGTTCTATGTATCAAGAACCACAAAGATAGGTAATAGTAAACCCTTTTAAAGCACCCCACCAGATTGAAGGACTTAGGTTAGGACCTAAGCACTGGAAGTGCCTTTTTGAGGTGATTGGACTTATCATCATTTGATCAATAGCTGTAAATAAAGAATCTACCTTATTTTTTTACTAATTGCTGCCATCTCATTTATTTTGCAATATATTTGTATATATACATGTGCAGCCACCAACACAACCACTTAATATGTAGTAAGCTCCACAGGCAATATCAGGAGTGTAAAAACATAGTAAAAAAGAAGTAATACAATAATAAGATCATTCATTCTATTTATATAGTAAAGTTCCCTTTCATACACTATATTAACATGTGTCCTTTTTGTATTCGAAAGAACATAAAGTCTTTGTACATATTATGACTTAATTTAAAAAAATATTTGTATAATATGTTTAAAGACTGTATTTAGAGTGTACTGTATTAACCTTTGCTGTGTTCACTGACTGAAGGATTTATATAGAATTCCATGTCCCCAATATCACCCCGAACACCTATGAGCAAAATATCAAAAACATTACCATGCTTTCTAGCATATTCAGTTTACAGAAGTATGAAGAAACAATGTAGATTGCAATGGCTACCAAGGGAACATTGTTTTTGTATTGTACAATTTCTTCATCTTCTAACGCTCACCGTATCACAGTTGCTGATCATCTTGATAATTTCTGATTACTCTCAGTATTATAATTAAAATATCACTACATGAGAAAGATGCTTATTATTTTACAAATTATAAAGCTAAATATATGTTTCTCTTCTGTTTGATACTCATAACTCGGCTGCACATGAAAACAGGACAAGTGATACAGCTCAATATCTGAAGAAAAAAGCAGAAAATAAGGTAATCATGGGAAATTTGCTAGTAAAGGTCAAGACAGTTTTCTATTGTCATCTGGAAATCATCCTGATGTCCATTTTACTATTTAAAATCTCTATAACTACACAGATAATATATTTATATCTATTATGAAATTGCAAATGTGATATTTTCTAACGGCTAGATTTAGAGTTTTGTCGGTAACGACCCGCGTAGCTAACGCTGGCTTTTTTCTGGCCGCACCTTTAAAATAACTCTGGTATTGAGAGTCCACAGAATGGCTGCGTTAGGCTCCAAAAAAGGAGCGTAGAGCATATTTAACGCAACTTCAACTCTCGATACCAGAGTTGCTTACGGACGCGGCCAGCCTCAAAAACGTGCTTGTGCTCGATTCCCCCATAGAAAACAATGGGGGCGGTTTGAGCTGAAAAAAAACCTAACACCTGCAAAAAAGCCGCGTTCAGCTCCTAACGCAGCCCCCATTGTTGTCTATGGGGAAACACTTCCTATGTCTGCACCTAACACTCTAACATATATCCCCCGAGTACATCGCTGACACCTAACTTCAAACATTAACCCCTAATCTGCCGACTGGAGCTCACCGCTATTCTAATAAATGTTTTAACCCCTAAAGCTAAGTCTAACCCTAACACTAACACCCCCTTAAGTTAAATATAATTTAAATCTAACAAAATTAATTAACTCTTATTAAATAAATTATTCCTATTTAAAGCTAAATACTTACCTGTAAAATAAATCCTAATATAGCTACAATATAAATTATAATTATATTATAGCTATTTTAGGATTAATATTTATTTTACAGGTAACTTTGTATTTATTTTAACCAGGTACAATAGCTATTAAATAGTTAAGAACTATTTAATAGCTAAAATAGTTAAAATAATTTCAAAATTACCTGTAAAATAAATCCTAACCTAAGTTACAATTAAACCTAACACTACACTATCAATAAATTAATTAAATACAATACCTACAAATAACTACAATGAAATAAACTAACTAAAGTACAAAAAATAAAAAAGAACTAAGTTACAAAAAATAAAAAAATATTTACAAACATAAGAAAAATATTACAACAATTTTAAACTAATTACACCTACTCTAAGCCCCCTAATAAAATAACAAAGCCCCCCCAAAATAAAAAAATGCCCTAGCCTATTCTAAATTACAAAAGTTCAAAGCTCTTTTACCTTACCAGCCCTGAACAGGGCCCTTTGCGGGGCATGCCCCAAAGAATTCAGCTCTTTTGCCTGTAAATAAAAACATACACTACCCCCCCAACATTACAACCCACCACCCACATACCCCTAATCTAACCCAAACCCCCCTTAAATAAACCTAACACTAAGCCCCTGAAGATCTTCCTACCTTATCTTCACCTCACCGGGTATCACCGATCGAGTCCTGGCTCCAAAATCTTCATTTAAGCCCAAGCGGGGGCTAGACATCCATCATCCGACGGCTGAAGAAGTCCAGAAGAGTCTCCAAAGTCTTCATCCTATCCGGGAAGAAGAGTAGATCAGGACCGGCAACCATCATCTTCCAAGCAGCATCTTCTATCTTCATCCGATGAGGACCGGCTCCATCTTGAAGACCTCCACCGCAGACCCATCTTCTTCCGACGACGACTTCCCGACGCATGACGGTTCCTTTAAGGGACGTCATCCACGAGGGCGTCCCTCGCATTCCGATTGGCTGATAGGATTCTATCAGCCAATCGGAATTAAGGTAGGAAAATTCTGATTGGCTGATGGAATCAGCCAATCAGAATCAAGTTCAATCCGATTGGCTGATTCAATCAGCCAATCAGATTGAGCTCGCATTCTATTGGCTGTTCCGATCAGCCAATAGAATGCGAGCTCAATCTGATTGGCTGATCGGATCAGCCAATCGGATTGAACTTGATTCTGATTGGCTGATTCCATCAGCCAATCAGAATTTTCCTACCTTAATTCCGATTGGCTGATAGAATCCTATCAGCCAATCGGAATTCGAGGGACGCCATCTTGGATGACGTCCCTTAAAGGAACCGTCATTCGTCGGGAAGTCGTCGTCAGAAGAAGATGGGTCCACGGTGGAGGTCTTCAAGATGGAGCCGGTCCTCATCGGATGAAGATAGAAGATGCCGCTTGGAAGATGATGGTTGCCGGTCCGGATCTACTCTTCTTCCCGATAGGATGAAGACTTTGGAGCCTCTTCTGGACTTCTTCAGCCATCGGATAATGGATGTCTAGCCCCCGCTTGGGCTTAGATGAAGATTTTGGAGCCAGGACCGATCGGTGATACCCGGAGAGGTGAAGATAAGGTAGGAAGATCTTCAGGGGCTTAGTGTTAGGTTTATTTAAGGGGGGTTTGGGTTAGATTAGGGGTATGTGGGTGGTGGGTTGTAATGTTGGGGGGGGGGTAGTGTATGTTTTTTTTATAGGCAAAAGAGCTGAATTCTTTGGGGCATGCCCCACAAAGGGCCCTGTTCAGGGCTGGTAAGGTAAAAGAGCTTTGAACTTTTGTAATTTAGAATAGGGTAGGGCATTTTTTTTATTTTGGGGGGCTTTGTTATTTTATTAGGGGGCTTAGAGTAGGTGTAATTAGTTTAAAATTGTTGTAATATTTTTCTTATGTTTGTAAATATTTTTTTATTTTTTGTAACTTAGTTCTTTTTTATTTTTTGTACTTTAGTTAGTTTATTTCATTGTAGTTATTTGTAGGTATTGTATTTAATTAATTTATTGATAGTGTAGTGTTAGGTTTAATTGTAACTTAGGTTAGGATTTATTTTACAGGTAATTTTGAAATTATTTTAACTATTTTAGCTATTAAATAGTTCTTAACTATTTAATAGCTATTGTACCTGGTTAAAATAAATACAAAGTTACCTGTAAAATAAATATAAATCCTAAAATAGCTATAATATAATTATGATTTATATTGTAGCTATATTAGGGTTTATTTTACAGGTAAGTATTTAGTTTTAAATAGGAATAATTTATTTAATAAGAGTTAATTTATTTAGTTAGATTTAAATTATATTTAACTTAGGGGGGTGTTAGTGTTAGGGTTAGACTTAGCTTTAGGGGTTAATACATTTATTAGAATAGCGGCGAGATTCGGTTGGCAGATTAGGGGTTAATAATTGAAGTTAGGTGTCGGCGATGTTAGGGAGGGCAGATTAGGGGTTAATAAATATAATATAGGGGTCGGCGGTGTTAGGGGCAGCAGATTAGGGGTACAGAGCTATAATGTAGGTGGCGGCTCTTTGCGGTCGGCAGATTAGGGGTTAATTATTGTAGGTAGGTGGCGGCGACGTTGTGGGGGGCAGGTTAGGGGTTAATAAATATAATATAGGGGTCGGCGATGTTAGGGCAGCAGATTAGGGGTACATAGCTATAATGTAGCTGGCGGCGTGCGGACGGCAGATTAGGGGTTAATAAGTGTAGGTAGCTGGCGGCGACGTTGTGGGGGGCAGATTAGGGGTTAATAAATATAATATAGGGGTCAGCGGTGTTAGGGGCAGCAGATTAGGGGTACATAAGGATAACGTAGGTGGCGGTCGGCAGATTAGGGGTTAAAAAAATGTAATCGAGTGGCGGCGATGTGGGGGGGACCTCGGTTTAGGGGTACATAGGTAGTTTATGGGTGTTAGTGTACTTTAGGGCACAGTAGTTAAGAGCTTTATGAACCGGCGTTAGCCCAGAAAGCTCTTAACTACTGACTTTTTTCTGCGGCTGGAGTTTTGTCGTTAGATTTCTAACGCTCACTTCAGCCACGACTCTAAATACCGGAGTTAGAAAGATCCCATTGAAAAGATAGGATACGCAATTGACGTAAGGGGATCTGCGGTATGGAAAAGTCGCGGCTGAAAAGTGAGCGTTAGACCCTTTTTTGACTGACTCCAAATACCGGCGGTAGCCTAAAACCAGCGTTAGGAGCCTCTAACGCTGGTTTTCACGGCTACCGCCAAACTCCAAATCTAGGCCTAAGACTTTCAAGCCCTTATGTAAGAAAACAGGTAAACAAAAAAGATGAAGTCCTGAAGGAGGCGCCCCAAAACAATTATCAAATAAAAAATTATTATTAATAACAATAAAATACTGCCCCTCAGGGTTTCTGTTTTTTTTTGGGGGGGGTTCTCTTCCTTCGTTCTCTTTCTCTCTTCCTGTTGTGCTATGGTATGTTACTGGGTCGTAAGACTCAGAAGAAATAATGCCTAACATAGTATCTTGGAACGTGGGGGGAATAACCTCCCTGGTTAAGAGGTCTCTAATTTTAAAATTATTTAAAAAAAAGAATCCAGATATTGCTCTATTACAAGAGACTCATTTACAGGAGGTAGAGATGGCTAAACTTAAATGTAAATGGGTAGGAGAAGTAATAGCAGCCCCTGGCCCTAAACGCAAGAGAGGAGTAGTGATCCTATTCTCCAAAAAGTTTGAATATAAAATCTTAGCTCAGGAGCGGGACCTGGAGGGGAGATATATTATAGTCGAATTAGAATACGGAGATACTTCAATAGTTATTTGTAACGTGTACGGCCCTAATGAATAAAATTCTGGGATAACATATAAATTAAGCTTGCCCCCTATTTGAACCGGAACCTGATTATTGCTGGGGATTTTAACATGACAACGACTCCAGTGATACACAGAACTAGACTTGGTAAGCAGACTTCAGGTAGAAAGCGGAAGAAAGACTGTTCTGCACTTTTCGTAATAAACTAAATCTCCATGATATATGGCGAATAAAGAACCCAGATTTAAGAGCATTTTCGTGTGTATCTAAAACCCATAAAGTAATGTCCCGTATAGATCTCTTTCTAATTAATGATTCCATGCTGTCTTTAGAATTAGACCCAATGATAGAGGATATAGTTATCTCTGACCATGCGATAATTGGCCTAGCTATAGACGGTATTAGGCATCGGAAGACAGGAGTTAAAAATTTATTTTTTCCTAAATACCTTGTGTTAGATACTGACTTTAATAGATTTTTAGTTCATAAATGGAATCAATACAAAATAGATAATAAAAACTATTATAAGAAGATAGAGAGGAAGCCGCCAAAACGGTTCTACGGGGCGAAATAAAAGCCTACTTGGTTAAATGGAAAACAAAATGAGGGAGCGTGATATCCAATTGGCAAACCAATTAAAAAATAGCTATAAACTATATCTTAATAATCCTAATAATTAATACAACATGAGCCAGTTATATAAAAACTAAAGAGGAAAGAGAGGGATTTCTAAAAGTAAAAAGTGCAAAACAAGACAGGAGGTCAAATGTCTTTTTCGCTAGTTATCATGGGAGGTCAGCAAAATTTCTATCCAAAATAATTAAGGGGGGGAAAGAAGGAGGGAAAAATATCACCAGCATTAAAATAGGGGATGCAAGATTTACAGCACCAAGTGAGATTTGTCGAATAATGTATGAACATTACCAAGAAATATATGCTGCGGGACCATGTAATGACCTAGCCAAAGAACAATTCTGGAATAACTTGTCTCTCCCACAACTAACAGTGGAGGAAATGGTAGAACTAAATCAACCCATATCGGAACTAGAAATCTTAAAAGCTATAGATAAGGTTAAATTAAATAAAGCTCCAGGTCCCGACCAAATACCTGCAGAATTTTATCAAATACTTAAAAATGAAATTGGAGAAACACTGCGGGATTTATTTAACCATTATTTTATTAAAAACTGCTCAGAATCAAGTCTTTTTGCTGCCTCCACGGTTATTCTTATACACAAAAAAGATAAAGATCCTGAAAATCCTAATGCCTACAGGCCAATATCATTGTTAAATAACGATTATAAACTCCTTACAGCCATAGTAGTAGACAGATTGAAAAAATATATTAACAACTTGGTCCATATAGACCAAACGGGTTTTATGCCAGATAGGAACTCATCTAAGAATATACGGAAAGTTTTATTAGTTCTGAGTCAGTACTGGAATAAAGTTAAGAGTGGAGTTAAAACAGGAGAGGTAGATCTGGCCCTCTTAACTCTAGATGCTGAAAAAGCATTTGATGCTATAGTATGGGAACATTTATTTACTGCATTATCCTGTTTTGGCATTAGTGGTAATTTTCTCAATTTTGTCAAATAATTTATAAGGCACCGTGTTCTACTTTGTTTATAAATGGGAAATTCTCCCCTAAAATAACGTTAAAGAAAGGGAATAGATAAGGATGCCCCTTGTCACCTCTATTGTTTAACCTCTCAATTGAACCATTAGCTGTAAGACTTAGACAAGTGTTAACTGGAATTAAGCTAGGCAATGGTAATGTAATTTTATCATTATATGCAGATGACTTATTACTTTTTTTATCTAGAACAGCTCGTAGCATACCGATAGTATTAGAAATAATTAATGGATTTGGCTCATTCTCTGGGTATAAAGTAAATTATCCAAAATCAGAATTACTCTGGATTATACACCCTAAAAGACAGATTTGTCATCACCCATTTCAAGAGGTTGAACAAATAAAATATTTGGAATTATATTTAAGTTTAAACCCGGGGTTGTGGTACACTTTAAATCATCTTAAATCTTTCCAAGAAATTAGATGCTTGATGGAAAAATGGAGACCATTGCCCATGTCTGTATCTGCCAAAATTATGATGCTGAAAATATTTGTATTCCCACGCTTGTTGTACATACTACAGAATCTTCCAATTCCCATAAAAAATGAGGATATGAAGAGATATGATAAAGACTGTAAAATTTTTATATGGGGTGGAGGAAGAGTGAGACTTTCAAAAAATATCTTATATCTTGATAAAGAATATGGAGGGTTTGGACTCCCTAATCTTAAACTATATAATCAGGTCACAATGTTAAAAATATCAATTAACTGGATCACGGAAAAGGACTATTGTTCTTTCACAGATATAGAGGATAGTCTAATAAAGCCTTCTACTTTAAAAGCTATTCTACATACTCCCATGGATAAACTGCCATCTTAGGTTTTAAATATTAAGATTATAAGCAATGTGATTAAAGTCTGGCAGAAATTCTGTTCAGAGCTTAAGATAAATTTTAGATTTTCCAAATTCCTCCCCATTCTGGGACATCTGGAATTTCCCCCAGGATTAAGTTATGGTATTTTTCATAGTTGGAAAAGGGAAGGCATAGTGTATTTGGGGCAACTAATTGAGAAAGAGTCAGGGATATTTAAATCCTTTACACAGATACAAGACAAATTTTATATCCCAAAGCATAATTTTTTTTGCGTTCCTACAGCTTAGACATTTCTATAAGCATACACTACAAATTTTTTTTTGTAATTTCCAGATGGAGATAATAGGAAGCGGGATCCAGATTTATAGGGCAGGCTATAATTCTATATCAGTTTGGTATAGAATGATTATGAAAAACGTTGGAAATATATATTTAGAATCTCTCAACGCCAGATGGCTAAAATTATTTCCAGATTTATCAGCCCAGAATATTAAACAGAGCTTTGATGTGGTTGGCTATAAGTTTACCTCTTGGAAAGAAACGCATAGCTATCTGGTAAATTTTGCCTATATGACTCCAGTTCGCTTAGCTAACTGGGATAAGAATTGTAAAGGGAACTGTTTCCATTGTTGTGCCCCGCAGGCAGACATACTCCATTGCTTATGGTTTTGCCCGAAGATACATCAGCTTTGGGAAAAGATAGCATTTTGGATAAATAGGTGAGCCACTCTGTGATTTTTACGCCCGAGAATATTGTCTTCTTCAGATTTGGTAAGCAGTTTGTAACGGAAGAATATCTGTTAATTATTACAGCTATACAAATCGCTCGGATATTAATTTTCAGACATTGGAAAGCTAAAAAGTATCCAACTATAGCTGAATTTGGTAAAAAAATGATTGATCAACTAATTATAGAACAAATGAACTTAGAGCCCAATAATGAAAGACATGTTAGAAGCTTTTTTTTTTTTTTTTAATTTTTTTATTTTAATATTGGCAAAACAGAGTACATCAACAATACAAGCAATACGAATAGGATACTCACATGTATCCAGTTACATTTGTCAAAATTCTATATAAGTGTTATATGTCTAAAAGGGGGGGGGGGAGTGGTGGGTCTGTTATACCCATCTGAAAGGAGATTTTTTGCTTCCTTAATCGATGGAGCTCGTGGTTTGCACCAATTATCAAAAATAAGTTTTCTGAGATTGAGTATCGCAGTTATAATGAATCTCTTTTTATTCCCCCATGAAGGACAGGGGGTCAGTAATATTATAGAATTTATTGAGAGCCTCACTTCAACAGTTGTCATTTGGGAAAGAAAATAGGCTACCTTATGCCAAAATTGGTTTACCTTCGGACACTCCCACAGGAGGTGTCCCAAGTCTGGGTCACTTAAATGGCACTTAATACAAAAATTCTTAACATTACAATTCCACTTAGCTACCCGCTGTGGGGTGAGATAATCTCTATTGATGATCCTAAACTGCGTTTCTCTTAGATAAGTTGAAGGAGAAATAGATAACGTTGTCCTTAAACTGTTCTCTAGTTGATCTATAGGGTCCGTCAAACTTAATACTTTTCCCCAGTATGACCTTGCTCGTACTATGTGTTTTTCTGTCTCTGCCGATCTTAAAATTTTATATATAGAGGATAAAGCACACTTTTCCCTTTTAAGATGATCCATTAGTGGGTGTTCTTGAAAGATCTGGGGAAACAGATACAATAGCTTTCGTATATAGTCTATAGCTTGCAAGAAGTAAAACATGTTTCTTCTGTACTGCCGGAAAGATATTTTGAAATTCTGCAAAATTATGAAATTTTCTAGTCTTAAAATCATAGAACTCTGCAACCGAGAGAACTTTAGTGGGTGACCATAGACTAAAAGGGTTAACTGAGTTACCTAATGGGAAGTGCCAGTTACCTTGAATGGGTAGCCATTTAGAGACCGTGGTAGAATGTCCAAATAGCTTCATGGTATTTCTCCATGCTATTAAAATGTCCTTAAGTAAGGGATGGTTAGCAATTGTACTGCCCAAAATCTTATTTGATGCATGTAGTATAAAGCCCATAGAATAAGGGGCACAAATCTGTTCTTCTAAATACCTATTAGATAATTTAAATGACTGAAAAAGCCAGTCAATTGGAAGTCTTATTAGAGTTGCTAAATTATACCATTCCAAATTAGGTAGTGATAACCCCCCTCCCAAATATGGTTGGTGCAGTATTACTAATTTTATTCTGGGTTTTCTCCCACTCCATAGGAAGTATCTCAACGCCCGGTTGAAGCGCCATAGATCCATTTTTTTTATAAGCAAGGGAAGCATTCTACATGGGTACAAAATTTTTGGGACTATGAACATTTTATAAAGATTAACTTTACCCGAAATTGAAACCGGCAACGCTGCCCAGCTTCTCAATTTTATCATAGTTTCTTGGAGGGCTGATAGAATATTGTCGCGATACCAATCATCTGGGTTAACAGAGAGTTTCAGACCCAGATATTCCAAAGCATTGGATTCAATAAATTCGTAGGTCTGCTGTTTATTACTCCTCTTCAACCAAATTACCTTTGATTTTGCCAGGTTAGTTTTATACCCAGAGACATTCCCATAATCCTTTAAAAGATCTAGGACTATATTAATAGTGTCTTTTGGGTTACTGACATACAGGAGTAGATCATCAGCAAATAAAGATATCTTTAGCAATTCCTTGCCTATATTAATTCCTGTAAGGAGTTCCCTCAGTTTAATTGCCAATGGCTCCAGAACTAAATCGAAAAGTAGGGGTGAAAGGGGACACCCCTGATGCGTGCCTCTTGAGAGTGTAAAAGATTGAGTTAACTCATTATTGATCATAATTGATGCCTTGGCATCTGAATAGATATTGCTAATAAAGGTACAAAACTTTTCTCCAAATCCATATCTAGCCATAACTTTGAACATAAATGGCCATTCCACTCTGTCGAAGGCCTTCTCTGCATCCAGAGATAGCAGGAAGGCCTCCGGCAGAGCAGAACCCCCGCCACTGTACTGAGAAATAGCGTGGAGTATCTTTCTAATATTTTTCTCAGATGATCTTCCACTCACAAATCCCACCTGATCCTCATGTATAATTTTAGGTGCAATTAGCTTCAATCTTTCTGCCAAGATCTTCATCATGATCTTGTAATCAAGATTAAGCAGGGATATCAGTCTATAAGCTGTAAAATCTAAGGGATCTTTATTAGGTTTAGGGATTAATACGATGTTTGCCCTCTTAAAATCTTCCGATACTTTGATATTTTCTTCAAAATACCCTTTATATAAGTCCCTTAGGACTGGAGTAATTTTTTCTAATAGTACCATATAAAACTCCAGGGGCAGGTTGTCTGGGACAGGTGACTTTCCTCTAGCTAATGATTTAATAACCCTTACTATCTCCTGATCGCTTATAGGCTTGTCCAGAGCTTCCAAATCTGGTCCTGATATCAATGGCACCTCTATAGAATCTAAAAATCGATCAATCTCTTCTGCTTGTGGCTGCTGTGATGCATAAAGATCTGTGAAAAAATTACGAAATAGGAGAGCCATTTGTTCCTGATCTGAGGTGATGCATTTATCCTTTCTGATAGCCACGATAGGCTTTCTTTGAGTTTGTGTTTTAAAAATGGATGCTAAAAATTTGCCTGCTTTATTGCCATATCTTTTAAATTTAGCTGCTTTGATTTGTATTGATTCTTGGGCTTGTTGTAATAGAAAGTGATCCCTATTCTTTTTATTAGAGAAATAAGTTTCTCTGTTTACTGTAGTTGGATTCTGCGTGTAACTAGCATAAGCCTCTTTAAGTTTATTAGATAAATCGTAGTATCTAAAGGTTTGTTTCTTTTTTAATCTAGCCATATATGATATTATCTCTGCTTTTAAATATACTTTAGCCGTTTCCCAGAAAATATGTGTATTACTTCTGCAGTGAGCGTTAAAGGAGCAATATTCTTTCCAAGCGTTTTCCAAAAAAGACTTAAATTTGTCTGAGTTAGCTAAGTAAACTGGGAAGAAAAAGGAATTAAATGTATATGGTTTCTTAACTTGGATTTGTAATACTACAGGAGCATGGTCGGAGAGAGTAAATTCCAGAATTTCACATTTAGAGATTTTAGGAGCCAAAATTTCTGATACTAGATATAAATCTAGTCTAGACATGGTATTATGGGATTTGGAATGACATGTAAACTCCCGAGAGTTAGGGTTCATAGTCCTCCAAATATCTATAAGATTAAGTGATTGGACCAGTAGACTAAAGATTTTTTCTTCATATTTGTGATGGGATCTTGTATATTTCCCTTTTTTCCTACTTAGACCCAATCTAATTCTATCAATACTCGAGTTAGGGGTGATGTTAAAGTCCCCTGTTATGATTATGTTATCTTTTGCAAACTTCAAGATATTCTTAAGTAGCCGGGTCCAGAATGCAACATCAGAGCTATTGGGACCATACAAGTTAACTATTAAGAAGATCTGTTTTTGGATCTTCATTCTAACCATTATATACCTGGCCTCTCTATCTTTCACTACTTTAATGATTTCTTGTCCAAGGTTTTTGTGAATCAGGATCATCACCCCTCTGGCTGCTTTCCTATATGAAGCAAAAAAAGATTGCGAAAACCCGCGTATCTTAAGTTTGTTGTGTTCGACATCGGAGAGATGAGTCTCCTGCAGACAAATAATATCGAGAGCCTTTTTACTTAGAAAATTTATCACCGCTTTCCTTTTAATGGGGGAGTGGATTCCTCCCACATTCCAGGAAATCAACTTTATCTTCTAACTATTTTTTTGAAGCTAGGCTTACAGCATGCCTTGTCCCTAAGTATAGTGATGGTGTGTAGCCCAGATTGGGAGGCACAACAATGTACATCAAAATTACCCGGGGATATATGGATGGGGAGGAGGGAGAGGAGGAGAGAGAGGAGAAGAAGAAAAAAAAAAAAAAAAGGAAATTTTATATACCTTTTCTTTATCAACATATTTCTAGTGAACAGAAAAACCCATATATACACATCTATTAAAGAAAGAAAAAAAAGACTTTTCCCCATAGAAAAAGACCCAAAAAATAGTGATATAAACAAGAAAGTGATATTTAAGCTTTAGACCATTTCTATCACACAAGTTGAACCTTTTTAAAACAAGTTCGCAAAAATAAAACAATGTATGTATCATAACAATGATTAAAACTGTGCTATATATTTCAATTCCTAAAATATAAATACCTTTATACATTATTTCTAATAAACAGTGAAAATCATGTATACACATCTATTAAGAAAAGAAAAACTTTTTCCCATGAAAATAGTCCCCATAAATAGTGATATATATATAAAAAAAAGGTGATATTTTAAACCTAAACCATTTCTATAGCAAAAAATGAACCTTTTTAATTCAACTTTACAAAATTGTGTCAGAATATTCATAATATCATCGGGTACACCTGTCATGTGTACTTCGATTCCTAAAATATAAATACCTTCGTGCAAAAAAAGAAAATTATTTGAATATAAAAATTAATCCTAAACATTTCTTTTTTTTTTTTTTCTTTTTCTCTCCCACTGTCTCTCGTTGAAAAAAGTAAAGGGAGGATAGAAAAAAAAAAAAAAAAAAAAATATTGTTTCTCCTTAAAAACAGACACAAAGAAGGAGAAAAAAAAAAAAATTATTGTTTCTCCTTGAAAGAGACAAAAAGAAGGAAGAGAAAAAAAATAAAAATATTGTTTCTCCTTAAAAACAGACACAAAGAAGGAGAAAAAAAAAATAAAAAAAAATTATTGTTTCTCCTTGAAAGAGACAAAAAGAAGGAAGAGAAAAAAAAAATATTGTTTCTCTTTAAAAGAGACAAAAAGAAGGAAGAGAGAAAAAAAAAAAATATTTATAAATCAACAGATCAGGGACTCTCATTAGTCTAAACTCATTATTTTGATTCATTCTCTAAGAACAGTTGAGCGGCTTCAGGGGTTTCAAATACATAAGAATTTGGTCCAGACTTAATTCTAAGTTTGGCAGGATACATTAAGGAGAAAAATCTCTTCTCTTGCACTAGTTGAGAACAAATAGGGGAGAATTTTCTCCTTTTAAGTGAGGTCTCTGCTGAAAAGTCCTGGAATATTAGGATCTTAGCTCCATTAAATTGTAGGGGTTGTTGTTTTCTAAATGCTTGGATAAGTTCATTCTTTCCTTGGTAGTTAAGAAACTTGGCAATCACTGGTCGCGATCTCTTTGTGCCTTGCTCCATCCCCTCTTGCTCTCTGCCCAATCTATGCACTCTTTCCACAGTAAACAGTGACTTTTGTTGTTGGATAGCCATCAGATTTGGGAGAGTTTCTTCCACGAACTTCTTTAGATCCTGAGGTTTTACTGTTTCAGGCAGCCCAATTATTCGCAGGTTATTACGCCTTGCTCTATTTTCAGAGTCTTCCATCTTGTTTGTAAGAATTTTGTTTTGTGAGATTACATCTTCCAACTTTGCACTCAATATATTTTGACTGTCCTCAAAGTCTGAGATCCTTTGTTCCAAATAGCTTATTCTCTCATTTTGAGCTCTTATTTCCCCCATGATGGTATCCAATCGTGCATTCACTTCTTCGATCTTAGGTATAATCAGCTCAGATACCTGCATGGCAATTGTTGTAGCATCCAAGGCCTCAGGTGTTTTTTCTTCCACACAGGATTTATTAGGAGAATTTATTGATTTATTAATTTTCTTGTCTATGACCTTTAGCTTAGGTGACATTTTCTGCTGTATAAGATATTTATCCATCAATTAATACTAGGTGGATTTAAATGTCCGCTCTTATATCTTTCAATGACATTCTGAAATCTTTGTGGCATTAATCCAAAGCCAGTGAGTAAAAAGAAAAAAAAGAGAAAGGAGAGGAGCAAGTTTCCCCCGCCGCTCTCTTACACTTTTACACAGGCAAGCAGTTAGCTTTATAGTTCCTTTTTCTCCCTTTTCCTCCCTTTTTTAACAGTGAAACTGAAATTTTTGTATGAGAGGGAGAGAGGATAATTTTGTAAAGGGGCAGAATTTCACAGTATAAAAATATGTTTCAGCAGTCACAGAAATTTGTTATAACTTTAGCTCCCCAGCCTAAGGCTCATTACCTCTCTCCATGTGTCCAGGGCCCATGCAGCCCTACCATCTGGGGGTGAAAGCCTCCTTGTGAGAGACTAAATGCAGTCCAGGATCCTCCTCCTGCACCTTCCACTCCTGGTTCTGCTTCTAGGTCGGGGCTCCTACTCCTCACACGCCCCAAGACCTTTCACGTGCTTTGTGACTGCAGCTTGGCCACCTCCTCTGCCCGGCGTTACTCGCAGGCCCCACTGCTGGTCCGGACTGGCCTCCCGGTATCCAGCCACCAGTAAGCCTCCCTAAAACAGGGCTGGAGACACGGCCTGATATCCGCCGTTATTTTCGTCTCCTCACCTCCTTAGGAGTAGCGTCGGCTAGCTCACATGTGCAGCTCTGCTCTGCACCTCGCCGCGCTGCGTGATGACGTCACCGCTGCACCAACCCCCATGTTAGAAGCTTTTACTTAAAATGGAGGAATATTATTAGTTCACAACCAGTGGAATTACAAATAGAGATCTTGAGACCCCTGCGAGATTCGGGTTTTGCGTTTTTGGAGGAGTCATAGAATGTGGGACAGTACTTGAGAACACATAACTGGTACTAGGAGGAAATAGTTGATGTATAGAGAGACCTAATAACCTAAATTTGTGGGGCTCCCCCCTCCTTCCCTCTCTGGTGGGTTTTTTTTTCCTTGTCCTGTCTTTTCTTGCCTTGTATTGTTTTGTTTTATTTTTGGATTTGTTATGTTTTTGTTTTGTTCTATTTTGTTTTGTCTTATGTCAGGTATGGTGTGTACACTGTAAAAAAATCCCATTTCAGGTACTAAGAGTAAATTGACTTTTTGCAGTAGATAAGTGACGATTTCTTTGAATGGTAGAGACATTTCTTTAGTTTGAGTGTTTTAGTTAGATTTGTTAGTAATGAAAAATTATAAGGATACCCTTTATGCAGGGTAATTGACTGTGATATGGCTCTCTATATATGTTTCTTCTTTTTTTTTCTCAATGACTCTGTGTAAAGTACCATAAATTGGAATGTAAATAAAAAAATATAAAAAAAAAACAATACAAATACTAATATCATATACAAAAATATATATGTGGTGTAAACACAAGTGGCTGGTATTCTAATGTAAAAACAAAAATGATAGAAAAGATCTAAAAAATGAAATGTGAAATCTGAAATATTAAATATCTGGAAATGTAAATATATATGTGGTTGGAAAGGAAAAAGTCCCAAAACCTATAATTAGTGTCCAAAAAGTGTGGAGAATGGGGAGAGAGATTTTTCCAAAAGTTGATTTCAATCCAAGTGGAGAAAGGACAAAAAGAAAAAGAGGGCGCCTCATAAGGAAGTAGGGCAGGTAGTGTCCTGACGAAAGAAGGTAACAATACACTCACAAAATGTGTTGGCACCCATCCAGATATAGGGTGCAAATGGGCAGGATAACGTTTGACAGCCGTTAGTTCACTGATCACAGATGCACCGCCAGTCAGTCTCCTCTGTGTCTTTTATCAGGAAAAAGTTCACCACGTTGGGTGCTGTGATCCAAGTAAATTGTGACAACCACTCTGGAAACTGCTCTATGGGCAGCTCTGCAAGACTGTTGTTGGTTTAAATATTTTTTCAAAAAGAACAAACGGACCGATCTCTGTAATATAAAACCAAATTTTATTAAAAGTTGCATAAAATTGCAACAATATTTCAATGCGTTTCTCGACCATTCTGAGGTCGTTTCATCAGGCGAATGTAATTAGAAAAAATACACCTCAAAATCCGGAAAACCGGAAAGTGCATGGTTTCAAAAGTAACCAATTGAAACATATGTATCAAAGAGAGCTAATTAACAAATGCAAAGTAATTCAGACAAAAGAGCAAATTTCCCAACCCAAAACACAATTTAAAATACAGCATTTTGCTATTTGTTGTCAAACATTATACAATAAAAAACGCAAATAACAGAAATAATGAAAAATAAATAAAAAAAAATATAGAAATATATGCATAAAAATAACATGAAATAAAAATGAAAAAAATAAAAATAAAATAAAAAAAAAATAAAAAATACATAGAATTGTTACGTAGTAATATTGTATGAAAATACATACATATAGAAATAATAAAATCATTATAACATTTGTGATCAGTGTGATAAGATGCATACATGGGAATATCATTATGTCACATGATATACCAAAAAAATGTACATATATGCACATTTGTAATAATAAAAACCTGAAAACATTATACATATTGTGTATACGTAGAGAACGATTAAATCACTGAAAATGTCTAAAAAGGCATACAAAATAGCGCATACGCCATCCTGAAAAATGTGTGCATATGAGTGCACAAAAAATACCTAACATGGTATAGGCGTAAATGATCATAGAAAGCATAAACACTGGTATATATTACTATAGTGTGCCCGTATGTTTAGAATCAGATGGTAAATGAAACATGTCACTGAGAAATATTGGAATAAAAAACAGGGGATGGAACAAATAAAAATGTATGTGAATATCCTGAGATACATATTGTATGAAATATGGAATAACTAAAAGACTAAATAATCTAAACTAATAACAGATGGACTGGTATATCACTAATATGTGAATCTTAAATATCTATGATAAGTGTATGAAGGAGTGTATTATTGTGTGTGTATATTGTATTATATGAGGTATCATGTCAGGGTATGAATGTTGTATATATGTGAATGATGTATGTTATCGAACCGTATGGTCTGATGTCATATATCGATAAAAAGATGTAGTGATGTTTAATGTTGGTTGTAAACTACGGTTAATGTGGGTTGTGAACTCTGATCAGGAGAAATGCAATCAGTAATATCAAAAATTGACATTAATGTTGTAGATCATGTCAATTAAATGCGGCCACATCTATATTGGCATTAAGTCCAAATGGTGACAATGTTTTTAATTTAAAAATCCAAAAAGTTTCTCGTTGTCTCAATTTGATTAGTCTGTTATAATCATTGGATTTAGGGACATAATCAATAGGTAAAAATTTGTATATATAAGCATCACCAGCATGGGCCATCAAACTAAGGCCTAGATTTGGAGTTCGGCGGTAAAAGGGCTGTTAACGCTCCGCGGGCTTTTTTCTGGCCGCACCATAAATTTAACTCTGGTATCGAGAGTTTAAACAAATGCTGCGTTAGGCTCCAAAAAAGGAGCGTAGAGCATTTTTACCGCAAATGCAACTCTCGATACCAGAGTTGCTTACGGACGCGGCCGGCCTCAAAAACGTGCTCGTGCACGATTCTCCCATAGGAAACAATGGGGCTGTTTGAGCTGAAAAAAAACCTAACACCTGCAAAAAAGCAGCGTTCAGCTCCTAACGCAGCCCCATTGTTTGCTATGGGGAAACACTTCCTACGTCTGCACCTAACACTCTAACATGTACCCCGAGTCTAAACACCCCTAACCTTACACTTATTAACCCCTAATCTGCCGCCCCCGCTATCGCTGACACCTGCATATTTTTTTTAACCCCTAATCTGCCGCTCCGTAAAACCGCCGCAACCTACGTTATCCCTATGTACCCCTAATCTGCTGCCCTAACATCGCCGACCCCTATATTATATTTATTAACCCCTAATCTGCCCCCCTCAACGTCGCCGACACCTGCCTACACTTATTAACCCCTAATCTGCCGACCGGACCGCACCGCTATTATTATAAAGTTATTAACCCCTAATCCGCCTCACTAACCCTATAATAAATAGTATTAACCCCTAATCTGCCCCCCTCAACGTCGCCGACACCTGCCTACACTTATTAACCCCTAATCTGCCGAGCGGACCTCACCGCTACTATAATAAATGTATTAACCCCTAAAGCTAAGTCTAACCCTAACACTAACACCCCCCCTAAATTAAATATAATTTTAATCTAACGAAATAAATTAACTCTTATTAAATAACTTATTCCTATTTAAAGCTAAATACTTACCTGTAAAATAAATCCTAATATAGCTACAATATAAATTATAATTATATTATAGCTATTTTAGGATTAATATTTATTTTACAGGCAACTTGGTATTTATTTTAACTAGGTACAATAGCTATTAAATAGTTAATAACTATTTAATAGTTACCTAGTTAAAATAATAACAAATTTACCAGTAAAATAAATCCTAACCTAAGATATAATTAAACCTAACACTACCCTATCAATAAATTAATTAAATAAACTACCTACAATTACCTACAATTAACCTAACACTACACTATCAATAAATTAATTAAACACAATTGCTACAAATAAATACAATTAAATAAACTAGCTAAAGTACAAAAAATAAAAAAGAACTAAGTTACAAAAAATAATAAAATATTTACAAACATAAGAAAAATATTACAACAATTTTAAACTAATTACACCTACTCTAAGCCCCCTAATAAAATAACAAAGCCCCCCAAAATAAAAAATTCCCTACCCTATTCTAAATTAAAAAAGTTACAAGCTCTTTTACCTTACCAGCCCTGAACAGGGCCCTTTGCGGGGCATGCCCCAAGAATTTCAGCTCTTTTGCCTGTAAAAAAAAACATACCATACCCCCCCCCAACATTACAACCCACCACCCACATACCCCTAATCTAACCCAAACCCCCCTTAAATAAACCTAACACTAAGCCCCTGAAGATCTTCCTACCTTGTCTTCACCATACCAGGTTCACCGATCCGTCCTGGCTCCAACATCTTCATCCAACCCAAGCGGGGGTTGGCGATCCATCATCCGGTGCTGAAGAGGTCCAGAAGAGGCTCCAAAGTCTTCCTCCTATCCGGCAAGAAGAGGACATCCGGACCGGCAAACATCTTCTCCAAGCGGCATCTTCAATCTTCTTCCATCCGGTGCAGAGCGGGTCGATCTTGAAGCAGGCGACGCGGATCCATCCTCTTCTTCCGTTGTCTCCCGACGAATGACGGTTCCTTTAAGGGACGTCATCCAAGATGGCGTCCCTCGAATTCCGATTGGCTGATAGGATTCTATCAGCCAATCGGAATTAAGGTAGGAATTTTCTGATTGGCTGATGGAATCAGCCAATCAGAATCAAGTTCAATCCGATTGGCTGATCCAATCAGCCAATCAGATTGAGCTCGCATTCTATTGGCTGATCGGAACAGCCAATAGAATGCGAGCTCAATCTGATTGGCTGATTGGATCAGCCAATCGGATTGAACTTGATTCTGATTGGCTGATTCCATCAGCCAATCAGAAAATTCCTACCTTAATTCCGATTGGCTGATAGAATCCTATCAGCCAATCGGAATTCGAGGGACGCCATCTTGGATGACGTCCCTTAAAGGAACCGTCATTCGTCGGGAGACAACGGAAGAAGAGGATGGATCCGCGTCGCCTGCTTCAAGATCGACCCGCTCCGCACCGGATGGAAGAAGATCGAAGATGCCGCTTGGAGAAGATGTTTGCCGGTCCGGATGTCCTCTTCTTGCCGGATAGGAGGAAGACTTTGGAGCCTCTTCTGGACCTCTTCAGCACCGGATGATGGATCGCCAACCCCCGCTTGGGTTGGATGAAGATGTTGGAGCCAGGACGGATCGGTGAACCTGGTATGGTGAAGACAAGGTAGGAAGATCTTCAGGGGCTTAGTGTTAGGTTTATTTAAGGGGGGTTTGGGTTAGATTAGGGGTATGTGGGTGGTGGGTTGTAATGTTGGGGGGGGGGTATGGTATGTTTTTTTTTACAGGCAAAAGAGCTGAAATTCTTGGGGCATGCCCCGCAAAGGGCCCTGTTCAGGGCTGGTAAGGTAAAAGAGCTTGTAACTTTTTTAATTTAGAATAGGGTAGGGAATTTTTTATTTTGGGGGGCTTTGTTATTTTATTAGGGGGCTTAGAGTAGGTGTAATTAGTTTAAAATTGTTGTAATATTTTTCTTATGTTTGTAAATATTTTATTATTTTTTGTAACTTAGTTCTTTTTTATTTTTTGTACTTTAGCTAGTTTATTTAATTGTATTTATTTGTAGCAATTGTGTTTAATTAATTTATTGATAGTGTAGTGTTAGGTTAATTGTAGGTAATTGTAGGTAGTTTATTTAATTAATTTATTGATAGGGTAGTGTTAGGTTTAATTATATCTTAGGTTAGGATTTATTTTACAGGTAAATTTGTTATTATTTTAACTAGGTAGCTATTAAATAGTTCTTAACTATTTAATAGCTATTGTACCTAGTTAAAATAAATACCAAGTTGCCTGTAAAATAAATATTAATCCTAAAATAGCTATAATATAATTATAATTTATATTGTAGCTATATTAGGATTTATTTTACAGGTAAGTATTTAGCTTTAAATAGGAATCATTTATTTAATAAGAGTTAATTTATTTCGTTAGATGTAAATTATATTTAAGTTAGGGGGGTGTTAGTGTTAGGGTTAGACTTAGCTTTAGGGGTTAATCAATTTATTAGAATAGCGGTGAGCTCCAGTCGTCAGATTAGGGGTTAATAATTGAAGTTAGGTGTCGGCGATGTTAGGGAGGGCAGATTAGGGGTTAATACTATTTATGATAGGGTTAGTGAGGCGGGTTAGGGGTTAATAACTTTATTATAGTAGCGCTCAGGTCCGCTCGGCAGATTAGGGGTTAATAAGTGTAGGCAGGTGTCGGCGACGTTGAGGGGGGCAGATTAGGGGTTAATAAATATAATATAGGGGTCGGCGGTGTTAGGGGTAGCAGATTAGGGGTACATAAGGATAACGTAGGTGGCGGCGCTTTGCGGTCGGAAGATTAGGGGTTAATTATTTTAAGTAGCTGGCGGCGACGTTGTGGGGGGGCAGGTTAGGGGTTAATAAATGTAATACAGGGGTCGGCGGGGTTAGGGGCAGCAGATTAGGGGTACATAAGTATAACATAGGTGGCGGTCGGCAGATTAGGGGTTAAAAATTTTAATCGAGTGGCGGCGAGGTGGGGGGACTTCGGTTTAGGGGTACATAGGTAGTTTATGGGTGTTAGTGTACTTTAGGGTACAGTAGTTAAGAGCTTTATGAACCAGCGTTAGCCAGAAAGCTCTTAACTCCTGCTATTTTCAGGCGGCTGGAATTTTGTCGTTAGAGCTCTAACGCTCACTTCAGAAACGACTCTAAATACCAGCGTTAGAAAGATCCCATTGAAAAGATAGGATACGCAAATGGCGTAAGGGGATCTGCGGTATGGAAAAGTCGCGGCTGAAAAGTGAGCGTTAGACCCTTTAATCACTGACTCCAAATACCAGCGGGCGGCCAAAACCAGCGTTAGGAGCCTCTAACGCTGGTTTTGACGGTTACCGCCGAACTCCAAATCTAGGCCAATGATTGGGAATACTGTGTTTGATTTTTCCAGTACGGCAATTTTTGCAATTACGAAAATGTTTTCCTGGAGGTGCGACCTACATATTGTAGGCCACATAAGCATTCTATTAGATAGACTACATAGTTTGAGTCACAATTGTAAAAACCTAAAATGGGGAAATTTTCCCCAGTTACTGTGGATGTAAAAGATTTCTTTTTGGACCCTATATATTTACAGGAATTACAACCTCTTTTACCAAGTGTTTTTTGTCTTCATGATGTCCCAATAAAGAAAGATTAAATTGCTTATTTAGTGGTGCTGCTCCTTCTTGGACTTTGACTTTTAATGGCAATGCCCATACAAATGCCCCTTTAGGGGCAATGGGTAGATTAGGTTTTTATAGAGTTAGGTTGATTTTATTTGGGGGGGTTGGGTGGGTGGGGAGTTTTACTGTTAGGGGTTAATTTGTAAAAAAATTTAGGTAAAAGAGTTGATTGCTTCAGGGAATGCCCTAAAAAAGGCCCTTTAAAGGGCTATTGGTAGTTAAGTCTTAGATTAGGGGGTCTTTTTATTTTGGGGTGGCTTTTTTGTTTTTATAGGGGTATTAGATTAGGTTATTTTGAATGATTTTTTTTATGTAACCTTAGATTTTTTTATTTTTGTGATTTTAGATTTTGAATTTAAATTAAATTTTAGGTTTTATTTTTTATGTAATGTTAGGATTTTGTATTTTAATTTTAGATTAGGATTTTTAATTTTGGTAATTTAATTAATTTATTAGTTTAATACTCTTTTTTAATTTTATGTAATGGGGTTTATTTAGGGGGTGTTAGGTTAGGGGGCGTAGTGAATAGATTAATACATTGTGTTGTGGGGGGATGGCGTTTTAGGGGTTAATAGGTTAAATAGTTACTTTGCGGTGTGGGGGGATGGTGGATTAGGGGTTAATAGTTTAAATAGGTACTTTGCGTTGTGGGGGGATGGTGGATTAGGGGTTAATACATTTTATTGTTAGTTGCGATGTGGGGGATAGCGGTTTAGAGGATAATACATTTTATTGTTAGTTGCGATGTGGGGGGTTGGCGGTTTAGAGGTTAATACATTTTATTTTTAGTTGCCATGGGGGGATGGCAATTTATGGGTTAATAACTGTAATAGATACTTTTGCGATCTGGGGGTTGGCAGATTAGGGCTTAAAACATTTATTAGTTATTGCGTTGGGGGGATGGCGGTTGAGAGGTAGATATTGCGCATGTTTGGTTTTATCATAACAGCAAGCGACGGGTAAAATATACGTGCCGCACTTGTATGTGGTGCCGTATATGTGATCGAGTCTCATAGTGTAAGGTCAGGTTACCATAGTAACTAATTAATTTTCAAAATGGATGGAAGCGTTAATACAAAGCTAACTTACGAAAGTGCAACTGCTCGCAATGCGCTAAATAATTCTATGGAAACCTGATACTAAAATGGAGCCGTAAATTACTTTTAGTTGCTGGCAACTTCAGTAGATTGCGGCTCCATTTTTAATGGCTCAATGGAAACGAGACTTTTATTTGGTGGCTAAATATTTGTCAAGGTTGGTAGAGTCTGTGAAACATACAGGGTTTTTTTTTAGAGCTAGTAATTTATTTATAAATTAGGATGCTATGTATTATGTTAGTCTCATGGAATGTTGATAATCACAAATTTATTACCTGCTTTTTAGAGTGAAAGGTGTATTCGAAATTTGTGCGCAAACACGCATGTGATGACGCTATTTATGTCAAAGCGTGATGCGTCATCATTCCACGGCATTTTTTTGCTACCAAAATTTTCCTGCCAAAAATTTTTCGTCAAATTGCTGTTATAAGCTCCACCCCCAGCTCATTCAGTGCTCTCAGAAAATGCTTAGCGAACTTTCATGCAGCATTATTTTATGAATCAGTTTTCTTTTTTTTATAAATTTTCGCTCTAATATCGCGTATTCTTTTGGTGTACCCTACGTTATCACACTATCAGGCGTCTCTTGTTTTTCTTGTCCCCCAGGACAGTGCATTTGATTCTCCATCCATCTTTGGAGAGAGCTGCCCATATCCTTCCAGCGTGTAGGGGGATTTCCTGAGTCCCTCCACTCCTCTGGATTAATTGTTTCCCTTTGGGACATTGTGTGAACACTTTATTGTTTAAATTATCATCATCTTATAAATATTTATGATTTATCACTATTTTTATGAATTCACGTTATATCGTATATTTTATATTTTGATTCATTGTTTCTTTTAATTATTTGGGCAACATTTTATATATAATATTCTCTATAGGTTGCTCACTATTTTATTTTCAATGTGTGTTTTTTAATTTATCTTAATTTAATTTTTTTTATTTTGACACATTTTGGGACATAGATTTTAGCGTTCTTGTTTGGCGCACCTTATTCACACTGGTATAGGTTTATATTGTGTTTGTTTGGTTTTTAAAAGCTAAGTGTGTTTGTTGTAAAAAAGCTAATCTAAATTCCTAAGCTCAATTATGTGGCTCTTGTTTTGACAATTTGTTAAATTCTGATAATATATCTACGAGTACAAATGCATCCACTGTTATTTAATCTAAGTCTAATGTACATAGCATTCCTGCAGAAATGAAAGATTTTATTGCTGCAGCTATAGAGAAGGCAATGACTGCTATTCTGCCTTTAAATAAACATAAAAGGGTTTTACAACATTTTCCTAGACCTAGTGAATTAAGTTCTGACCTTCAGCATACTGATGTATTCTCTACTGATGGGGTTTCCTCTGACCAACAATCAAGAAGATTTCCAGCCTCCAATAGATAAATTAAAACACCTTTATTTGCTTATGTGGGGTCCATAATACAGCAACAGCAACAACGTTTCAAACCAACAATTGGTTCTTAGTCATGTTTCCTCTGATTCAGAGGACGCCACATCAGAGACAGATATAGACAAATCATCTTTTTTTTTTTTTAAGATAGAATATATTCACTCTTTCTTAAAGGAAGTTTTGTTAACTTTGGGTATTGAAGAGTTTAAACCTAATGATGATAAAGCTAGTAACCATCTAAATTCTGTATTTAAGACTACTGTTATTACTCCTGAAGTATTTCCTATTCTAGACACTATCCCTAAAGTGATTGCTAAAGAATGGTCTAAGCCTGGTACCTCTTTTAACCCTTCTTTTAGGATTAAGAAATGTTATCCTTTACCTGTGGCGAATTTAGAACTTTGGGAAACAGTTCCTAAAGTTGATGGGGCATTTCCACTTTTGCCAAACTTACTGCTATTCCTATGTAAGACAGTACTTCTTTTAAGGATCCTTCAGAAGCTTGAATCTTATCTAAGAAGGGCATATTTACATACTGGCTATATTTTTAGACCCGTTACATCTATGTCTCATGTTGCTGCTGCTTCTACCTTTTTGGTTGGACAGTTTAGCACAGTAGTTGTTTTCAGATTCTAAATTATCTAACATTATTGTTTAACTTCAACATGCAAATAATTTAATTTGTGATGCTGTATGTGATGTTATGAAGATCAATGTCAAATCCATGTCTTAAGCCATTTTAACTAGAAGAGCTTTATGGCTTAAATCTTGGAATTCTGACATGGGGGCCTAGTTATCAAGCCGTCAACCTCAAATACGCTGGAATTCCGCAGCGTATTTGTGGCGAGGCTGATACGCCTTAGTTATCAAAGGCTCAAGACCGGCAAAAGTAGAATTTTGTGACGTAAGCTTCGATCCGCCGGACTCAGTCCGACACAGATCGATTCTTACGTCACTCCAGATGTTCCGCACACAAGTGCGGCACATTCTCACTACTTTTGCTAGTTATCAAATGACTAGCAGGTACGCTCGGCACTTTTACGGCCCAGCGTACCTGGTTTTCAAACCGCCACCCCTGGAGGCGGCGGATCCCATAGGAATCAATGGGAGTCTGACCATAGCGAAAGTACAAGTTCGCTGCTGACAGACATCCCGTTGATTTGTATGGGAGCTGTCTGCACCCTAACATGTACCCCGAGTCTAAACACCACTAATCTGTCCCCCCCTACACCGCCGCAACTAAATAAAATTATTACCCCCTAAACCGCCGCTCCCGGAGCCCACCGCAAGCTACTCTATACATATTAACCCCTAAACCGCCGCTCCCGGAGCCCACCGCAACTATAATAAATGTATTAACCCCTAAACCGCCGCTCCCTGAACCCGCCGCAACCTATATTAAATGTATTAACCCCTATCCTGCCCCCGCTACACCGTCGCCACCTATAATAAATGTATTAACCCCTAATCTGCCCCCCTTACACCGTCGCCACCTATAATAAATTTATTAACCCCTATCCTGCCCCCCACTACGCCGCCGCCACTGTAATAAAATTATTAACCCCTAAACCTAAGTCTAACCCTAACCCTAACGCCCCCCTAACTTAAATATTAATTAAATAAATCTAAATAATATTTTTATTATTAACTACATTAATCCTATTTAAAACTAAATACTTACCTATAAAATAAACCCTAATATAGCTACAATATAAATAATAATTATATTCTAGCTATTTTAGGATTTATTTTTATTTTACAGGTACCTTTCAATTTATTTTAACTAGGTACAATAGCTATTAAATAGTTATTAACTATTTAATAGCTTACCTAGCTAAAATAAACTGAAATTTACCTGTAAAATAAATCCTAACCTAAGTTACAATTACACCTAATACTACACTATACTTTAATAAATTATTCCTATTTAAAAATAAATACTTACCTGTAAAATAAACCCTTATATAGCTACAATATAATTAATAATTATATTGTAGCTATCTTAGGATTTATATTTATTTTACAGGTAACTTTGTATTTATTTTAGCTAGTTAGAATAGTTATTAAATAGTTATTAAATAATTTAATAACTACCTCGCTAAAAGAAATACAAAATTACCTGTAAAATAAATCCTAACCTAAGTTACAATTAAACCTAATACTACACTATCATTAAATTAATTAAATAAACTACCTACAAATAACTACAATTAAATACAATTACATAAACTAACTAAAGTACAAAAAATAAAAAAAGCTAAGTTACAAAAAATAAAAAAATAAGTTACAAACATTTTACAAATATTACAACAATTTTAAGCTACTTACACCTAATCTAAGCCCCCTAATAAAATAACAAACCCCCCCAAAATAAAAAAATGCCCTACCCTATTCTAAATTAAATAAAGTTCAAAGCTCTTTTACCTTACCAGCCCTTAAAAGGGCCATTTGTGGGGGCATGCCCCAAAAAGTACAGCTCTTTTGCCTGTAAAAGAAAAATACAACCCCCCCCAACATTAAAACCCACCACCCACATACCCCTAATCTAACCCAAACCCCCCTTACAAAAACCTAACACTAATCCTCTGAAGATTATCCTACCTTGTCTTCACTCAGCCTAGCAGCGATGGAACCGAAGTGGACATCCGGAGCGGAAGAAGTTAATCCTCCAAGTGGCGCTGAAGAAATCTTCCATCCGATGAAGTCATCATGCAGGCGGCGCTGAAGAAAAGTCTTCGATCCGGCCGATGTCATCTTCAAAGAGGCGCTGAAGAGGTCTTCTATCCGGGCGATGTCATCTTCCAAGCCGGGTCTTGAATCTTCCTCCCGCCGACGCGGAACCTCCTTCTTCACCGACGGACTACGACGAATGAAGGCTCCTTTAAGGGACGTCATCCAAGATGGCGTCCCCTCAATTCTGATTGGCTGATAGGATTCTATCAGCCAATCACAATTAAGGTAGGAAAAATCTGATTGGCTGATGGAATCAGTCAATCAGATTGAGCTCGCATTCTATTGGCTGATCGGAACAGCCAATAGAATGCGAGCTCAATCTCACACAAAACAACTTCTGTTGTTTCTTCAAAGACATGGTTGGAGGATCAATTTACCAAAGTGTTTCTTGATTCTTCAAACAAAGGTCACCTTTTTAGGTTTCCAGATAGATTCAGTGTCCATGACTTTGCATGTTGCACCAATGGTGCAGGGATTATACTCAGATATCACAGCTGATATACTTAAATCCCAACACTCAACTCTCTGATTTGGTAATCGAACCATCACCTTATTGTTTAAGGGGCCTCCTTTGTTCATCCTACCTGGACTGTGATCACAACAGATGCAAGTCTCTCAGGTTGGGGAACTGTCTGGGGTTCTCTGTCAGCACAAAAAGTTTGGAATCCTTGAGAGGCAAGGTTACCAATCAATATCTTAGAACTCTGTGCTATTTTCAGAGCTCTTCAGGCTTGGCCTCTATTAAAGAGATAACCATATATTCGGTTTCAAACAGACAATGTCACAACAGTGGCATCTGTCAATCATCAAGGGGGGACTCACAGTCCTCTAGAAATGAAAGAAGTATCTCTAATACTTTCTTGGGCGGAATCCAACTCTTGTCTAATCACTGCGATTCATATACCAGGTGTAGACAATTGGGATGTGGATTATATCAGCCGTCAAACTCTACATCCGGGGGAGTGGTCACTCCATCCAAATGTGTTCTATCAGATTGTGCAGATGTGGGATCTTTCAGACATTGATTGATCTGATGGTCTTTCATCTAAACAAGATATTTCCCAGATACCTCTCCAGGTCCATGGATCCTCAAGAAGAATTAATGGATGCTCTAGCAGTTCCATGGTTTTACCAACCTGCTTACATTTTTCAACCTCTGGTTCTTCTTCCAAGAGTTATCTCAAAGATCATAATGGAAAAATCTTTAGTGTTTCTGATAGCACCAGCAGGGCCTCACAGTTTCTGGTATGCGGACCTTGTCCAAATGTCCAGTTGCCAACCTTGGTCACTTCCTCTAGGACCAAACCTTCTGTCTCAAGGTCCGTTTCTCCATCCGGTTCTCAAATCTCTAAATTTGAGGGCATGGAAATTGAACGCTTAGTCCTTAGTCATAAAGGTTTCTCTGACTCTGTGATTCACACTATGATACAGGCTTGTAAGCCCATTTTAAGGAAGATATATCAAAAGGTTTGGAAAACCTATATTTCATAGTGTTCCACTCATGATTATTGTTGGCATTCTTTTAGAATTCCTAGGATTCTTCAGTTTCTTCAAGATGGTTTGGATAAAGGTTTAGGTGGTAGAAAGAGGCGCTGATTCATAGGGGGTTCCAGAAGATTTCACTCTGTATTCCAAGATTCCTCCAAAAGGCCTGTTTCTGTGTAGAATAGTTTGGATAAATGGCTCAGCAGATAACTCCACAAACGGTCAGGAAAGATATAAACAAAATTCTTAGGATAAAAAAGTAGCTTTATTTAGCTCAACGCGTTTCAGCGGTTACACCATCTTTCTCAAGAGCAGTTAAAACATAGTATGGCTTACAAAAAGTCATATACAATACTGCATCGTAGGTGACTTTAAATACACAATCATGAACGCTATCTGGTTCCTCATTGGATGAGAGCAGATTTACACCCGATATCATAAAAAACACAATTAAAAATTATTATAAAAGAATATAGCATACACTCATAATTAAACTCAAATCTAATTGGCATATATAAAAGATCATATACAATAAATCTAAGTTAGAATGTAAAAACTCATACCTAAACAATTGATTTATCAACAACCAATGAAAACACATTATTTCTTAAACAATTGACCAATCTTAGACTGTTCTGTTGTTCAGTTCTCTTTCAAGTTGTCTTGTGTGATGAAGTTCCCAAACAGGTCTGTTTCTGTATGTCTCAATCATATGTTCTTATTTACCCAATAAGAAACGGTAAATCAGTTTTAGCTGTCAGTTCTTAAGAGAGCAATCAACTGAGTCCTGAAAAATGAACTAAAATATCAATCGGTACACAAAAGAGAAAAATAAATACCTGTTAAGCTGTTTTTTATAACATACTGATACAAAGTTTCAAATTTTTAGGGAATCGGTAACTAAATACATAATTGAAGTGCTTATCACCTAGATTTAGAGTTCTGCGTTAACCGTCAAAAGAAGCGTTAAGGGGTCCTAACACTGCTTTTTACCGCCCGCTGGTATTTAGAGTCAGTCAGGAAAGGGTCTAACGCACACTTCCAAGCCAGGACTTTTCCACACCGCAGATGCCCTTATGCCAATTGCGTATCCTATCTTTTCAATGGGATCATCCTAACGCCAGTATTTAGAGTCTTGGCTGAAGTGAGCGGTAGACCCTCTACCAACAAGACTCCATCCGCAGAAAAAAGTCAGTAGTTAAGAGCTTTCTGGGCTAACACCGGTTTATAAAGCTCTTAACTACTGTGCTCTAAAGTACACTAACACCCATAAACTACCTATGTACCCTTAAACCGAGGCCCCCCACATCGCCACAACTCTAATAAAAATTTTTAACCCCTAATCTGCCGACCGCACACCGCCACCACCTACCTTATTCTTATGAACCCCTAATCTGCTGCCTCTAACATCGCCGACACCTACATAATATTTATTAACCCCTAATCTGCCCCCCCAACGTCGCCGCTACCTACCTACACTTATTAACCCCTAATCTGCCGACCGGACCTCGCCGCTACTCTAATAAATGTATTAACCCCTAAACCGCCTCACTCTCGCCTCAAAAACCCTATAATAAATAGTATTAACCCCTAATCTGCCCTCCCTAACATCGCCGACACCTAACTTCAAGTTTTAACCCCTAATCTGCCGACCGGACCTTGCCGCTACTCTAATAAATGTATTAACCCCTAAAGCTAAGTCTAACCCTAACCCTAACACCCCCCTAAGTTAAATATAATTTTTATCTAACGAAATAAATTAAATCTTATTAACTAAAGTATTCCTATTTAAAGCTAAATACTTACCTGTAAAATAAACCCTAATATAGCTACAATATAACAAATAATTATATTGTAGCTATTTTAGGATTTATATTTATTTTACAGGCAACTTTGTATTTTTTTTTTTTTTTTTTTATATATCTCTTTATTGATTGCCGAAAAACAAAAATACAAGATTCGCTCTTGTTAACATATATAGCTTGTGAAAAAATCAAACAACATGATTAAACAGAAAAAACATAAACTGTCAATCAACCTATAACAATATTTCATCAGCATTTTTATGGTTAACTCCTCATAGCACTTGGCTAGAGGGAACCTGTAAAGAAATTAAAGTGGGTAGTGCTGGGAAAAAAGGGGGGGAAAGAAAAAAAAGAAAAAGACAGAGAAGGGAAATACTCCTTCTAACCCTCAATCCCCGGGAGTACTAGCCTTGTATCTCAGTAGCGTTTGTTATCCATGTATGTGGGAACAATTCTAGTATGACCATTTTAGCAAAACTGGTAGAAGACAAGAAGGGTGATAAAATCTGTTTTTGTATAAATAGAGGATAGGACTTAATAATAGTATACCATCCAAGTAAAAATTTCTTGATTCTTTTTTCTGAAGAGTCCTGAAGATGGTAAGATTAAAAAATGATCTGCCCTTGGATTGTAACCTCTGAGAAGGAAGGCTCTCTTCTCGCTTTCCAGCTTTTTAATATACACTGTCTTACCGCTATTAATATTCGGCTAGATTTAGAGTTTTTTCGGTAACGACCCGCGTAGCTAACGCATGCTTTTTTTCTCTCACACCTTTTAAATACCGCTGGTATTTAGAGTTCACAGAATGGCTGCGTTAGGCTCCAAAAAGGGAGCGTACAGGCATATTTACCGCCACTGCAACTCTCAATACCAGCGGTGCTTACAGACGCGGCCAGCTTCAAAACGTGCTCGTGCACAATTCCCCCATAGGAAACAATGGGCAGTTTGAGCTGAAAAAAAACCAAACACCTGCAAAAAAGCAGCGTTAAGCTCCTAACGCAGCCCCATTGTTTCCTATGGGGAAACACTTCCTATGTCTGCACCTAACACCCTAACATGTACCCCGAGTCTAAACACCCCTAACCTTACACTTATTAACCCCTAATCTGCCGCCCCCGCTATCGCTGACCCCTGCATATTATTATTAACCCCTAATCTGCCGCTCCGTACACCGCCGCAACCTACATTATACCTATGTACCCCTAATCTGCTGCCCATAACACCGCTGACCCCTATATTATGTTTATTAACCCCTAATTTGCCCCCCACAACGTCGCCTCCACCTACCTACAATTATTAACACCTAATCTGCCGACCGGACCTCACCGCTACTATAATAAATGTATTAACCCCTTATCCGCCTCACTAACCCTATAATAAATAGTATTAACCCCTAATCTGCTCTCCCTAACATCGCTGACACCTAACTTCAAGTATTAACCCCTAATCTGCCGACCGGACCTCACCGCTACTCTAATACATTTTTAACCCCTAAAGCTAAGTCTAACCCTAACATTAACACCCCCTAAGTTAAATATAATTTAAATCTAACAAAATAAATTAACTCTTATTAAATAAATTATTCCTATTTAAAGCTAAATACTTACCTGTAAAAGAAACCCTAATATATCTACAATATAAATTATAATTATATTGTAGCTATTTTAGGATTTATATTTATTTTACAGGCAACTTTGTATTTATTTTAACCAGGTACAATAGCTATTAAATAGTTAAGAACTATTTAATAGCTACCTAGTTAAAATAATTACAAAATTACCTGTAAAATAAATCCTAACCTAAGTTACAATTAAACCTAACACTACACTAGCAATAAATAAATTAAATAAAATACCTACAAATAAATACAATTAAATAAACTAACTAAAGTACAAAAAATAAAAAAAGCTAAGTTACAAAAAATAAAAAAATTAATTACAAACATAATAAAAATATTACAACAATTTTAAGCTAATTACACCTACTCTAAGCCCCCTAATAAAATAACAAAGCCCCCCAAAATAAAAAAAGGCCCTACCCTATTCTAAAATTAAGATAGAAAAGCTCTTTTACCTTACCAGCCCTTAAAAGGGCCTTTTGCGGGGCATACCCCAAAGAATTCAGCTCTTTTGCCTGTAAAAAAAAACATACAATACCCCCCCAACATTACAACCCACCACCCACATACCCCTAATCTAACCCAAACCCCCCCTTAAATAAACCTAACACTAAGCCCCTGAAGATCTTCCTACCTTGTCTTCACCATGCCAGGTATCACCGATCGCTCCAGGCTCCGAAGTCTTCATCCAAGCCCAAGCGGGGGCTGGAGATCCATCATCCGGCTGAAGTCTTCTATCAAGCGGCGGCTGAAGAGGTCCAGAAGAGGCTCCAAAGTCTTCATCCTATCTGGGCAGAAGAGTAGATCCGGACCGGCAACCATCTTATTCCAAGTGGTGACGACCGGCTCCATCTTGAAGACCTCCGGTGCGGATCCATCCTCTTCTTGTGATGTCCTAAGTCCAAATGAAGGTTCCTTTAAATGACGTCATCCAAGATGGCGTCCCTCGAATTCCGATTGACTGATAGGATTCTATCAGCCAATCGGAATTAAGGTAGAACAATTCTGATTGGTTGATGGAATCAGCCAATCAGATTCAAGTTCAATCCGATTGGCTGATCCGATCAGCCAATCAGATTGAGCTTGCATTCTATTGGCTGTTCCGATTTCGGAGGCTCTTCTGGACCGATCGGGACCCGGTGTGGTGAAGACAAGGTAGGGAGATCTTCAGGGGCTTAGTGTTAGGTTTATTTAAGGGGGGTTTGGGTTAGATTAGGGGTATGTGGGTGGTGGGTTGTAATGTTGGGGGGGGTATTGTATGTTTTTTTTTACAGGCAAAAGAGCTGAATTCTTTGGGGCATGCCCCGCAAAGGGCCCTTTTAAGGGCTGGTAAGGTAAAAGAGCTTTTCTATTTTAATTTTAGAATAGGGTAGGGCATTTTTTTATTTTGGGGGGCATTGTTATTTTATTAGGGGGCTTAGAGTAGGTGTAATTAGTTTAAAATTGTTGTAATATTTTTCTAATGTTTGTAAATATTTTTTTATTTTTTGTAACTTAGTTCTTTTTTATTTTTTGTACTTTAGTTAGTTTATTTAATTGTATTTATTTGTAGGTATTGTATTTAATTAATTTATTGATAGTGTAGTGTTAGGTTTAATTGTAGATAATTGTAGGTATTTTATTTAATTAATTTATTGATAGTGTAGTGTTAGGTTTAATTGTAACTTAGGTTAGGATTTATTTTCCAGGTAATTTTGTAATTATTTTAACTAGGTAGCTATTAAATAGTTCTTAACTATTTAATAGCTATTGTACCTGGTTAAAATAAATACAAAGTTGCCTGTAAAATAAATATTAATCCTAAAATAGCTACAATATAATTATAATTTATATTGTAGCTATATTAGGGTTTATTTTACAGGTAATATTTAGCTTTAAATAGGAATAATCTATTTAATAAGAGTTAATTTATTTCGTTAGATTTAAATTATATTTAATTTAGGGGGGTGTTAGTGTTAGGGTTAGACTTAGCTTTAGGGGTTAATACATTTATTATAGTAGCGGTGAGGTCCGGTCGGCAGATTAGGGGTTAATACTTGAAGTTAGGTGTCGGTGAGGTTAGGGAGGGCAGATTAGGGGTTAATACTATTTATTATAGGGTTATTGAGGCGGGAGTGAGGCGGATTAGGGGTTAATAACTTTATTATAGTAGCGGTGAGGTCCGGTCAGCAGATTAGGGGTTAATAAGTGTAGGTAGGTGGCGGCGACATTTGGGATGGCAGATTAGGGGTGAATAAATATAATATAGGGGTCGGCGGTGTTAGGGGCAGCAGATTAGGGGTACATAAGTATAACGTAGGTGGCGGGGGTGTGCGGTCGGCAGATTAGGGGTTAAAAAAATTGAATCGAGTGGCAGCGATGTGGGGGGGCCTCGGTTTAGGGGTACATAGGTAGTTTATGGGTGTTAGTGTACTTTAGAGCACAGTAGTTAAGAGCTTTATAAACCGGCGTTAGCCCAGAAAGCTCTTAACTCCTGACTTTTTTCTGCAGCTGGAGTCTTGTCGTTAGATTTCTAACGCTCACTTCAGCCAAGACTCTAAATACCGGCGTTAGAAAGATCCCATTGAAAAGATAGGATACGCAATTGACGTAAGGGGATCTGCGGTATGGAAAAGTCGCGGCTGCAAAGTGAGCGTTAGATCCTTTAATGACTGACTCTAAATACCAGAGGTAGCCCAAAACCAGCGTTAGGAGCCTCTAACGCTGATTTTGACGGCTACCGCCAAACTCTAAATCTAGGCGATTGTGTTTAATGAATGTAACCAAAAACTGTCTTGATCACTAGAGGTCTTAAATAATAAGATGATATCCTGGAATGTAAGGGAGATAGATAGATTATGAAGAGTATTAAACCAGTATATAATTTTCAACCATAACTGATTTATCTTGGGACATGCCCAGAACATGTGAAATAAATCAGCTTTCAGGTATAAACATCTTGGACAGCCTGAGAACCTGGTTTCATAGAATCTGGCAAGTTTAGCTGGATGTAAATAAAAATTGTTTATAAGCTTCATATGCGATTCCTTCCAGCTTGATGGGATTATACACTTATCCAGAATACTAAAACTCTGCCTAACTCTGTCTTGGTCTAAATCTGGAATTGACGGAGTCCAAAAATTACAGATCTTATCTAAAAAACCTTGAGTTTGCTTTGACAGCATAATATCATATATTAGTGAGATTGCTTTTACACCCACAATAAATCTTTGTAATTGAGTCCTGACATCGGACCACGCAATTGACAAAGGAAACGTCCATTCTTGTGCAGTGACAAAATGCCAAATTTGAAAGAATGCGAATAAATCAGATCTGGGTAAGTTAAATAGTGAAAACAAAGTTTCCCCTGGTAATACTGAATGATCTGGCCCTAATAGTTGACAAACCGGGCTTAGACCTTTCTCTGCCCATAGTTTAAAAGACCTTTGATTGATGCCCGGCAAGAAAAGTGGATTGCCCTGAATAGGAAGAAATTCTGAAAAGGTAAAATTTAACTCTAATATTCTACAAAATTTGTGCCACGCGAAGACTATATTCTTGAATGTTATAAGTGAAAATACATTAGAAGGTAACTGTCGAGGCTTACAATGTAATATAGCTGTTAACGCAAAAGGATATATAAAAAAAGACTCTTCTTCAAAGGTAGAGTATATATTTGTTCTAGCCAGCCAATCAATTGCAATTTTTATTAATGAGGCAATATTATACAAGCTGATATCTGGCAATGATAACCCGCTAGGCCCAGGTTTCTGCATTAATCTAGATAATGCAATACAAGGTTTTTTCTTCTGCCATATAAATTTCGAAAAATAACTGCGCAGTTTTCTTAGATCACTGTTAAATAAAAGCAAAGGCAAATTTTGTAATGGGTAGAGCAAGCGTGGAAAAATAATAGTTTTAACCATATTAACCCTTGCCGTTAAAGACAGTGGGAAGGAAGTCCACAATTGTAAATCTAATTTAATTTTTTGAAATAAAGGAATATAGTTGTCAGAATACCAATATTTACGGTTTTTATGCAACAAAAGTCCCAAGTATTTAATAGTCTCCACCTCTTTAAAAACATTAATGGAAAGCCTAGAGGATGATCTCCCCACGAACATCAGTTCGCTTTTTTCCGCATTAACTCCATAACCTGAAAATGAACTAAACTCTTCCAGTAGCTGAGTCAAAATTGGAATAGATTGCTGTAAGTTCTCTAGGAAGAGTAAGATATCATCCGCGTATAATAAAATATTTAGACGGTGTGAAATCCCTGTTAAGCAATTTCTTACCTGAATCGCAAACGGCTCTAACGCTAAATTAAACAATAAAGGCCATAGTGGCAACCTTGCCGTGTACCGCGCTGAAGTGTTATCTTAGGGGAAATAATCCTATTGACCAGTATATGTGATATAGGTTTTGAATATATTCTATGGATAAATTGCGCAAAGTTCGCTTTAATTCCAAATTTTCCAAACGAGACAAATAAATGCTCCCAGGCTATGGAGTCAAACGCTTTGACGGCGTCCAATGTTAGAACTGCTATATCATTTCCTCTATTTAACTTAAGTTCTTGCTCATTATTCCAGACATAATCTAGAAAATGTATTAATTTACGTATGTTCTTGCATGGATTTCTATTGGTCATGAACCCTGTCTGATCTGGATGAATGAGTTTCTGTAAACAAAATGAGAATCTGTTAGCTAAAATGGTGGTTAAAATCTTTTAATCAGAGTTTAGGACCGAAATCGGTCTGTATAATGCCGGATCCTCTGCATCTTTACCCTTTTTTAAAATAAGAGAAATATTAGCCATTGTAAAATAAGATGAAATCGGTTTATCTACCATGTAATACTTATTGAAAAGATTCTCTAATACTGGTAATAAATCTTCCTTTAAAGATTTATAAAACTCTGATGGAAATCCATCTGGAGCTTTATTGGGTTTCAATTTATCAATAGCGTTACCAATTTCTTCTATAGTTATGGGTTCATTTAACATAGTCAAATCTTCTACTTGGATCTTTGGAGTCACAATTTTTGACCAAAATATATCTTGGTTATAAGAGTTAGTCTTACCCGAAGAATATAAATGCTGGTAATAAGAAGCAAATATTTTACAAATTTCCGAGGTTTCAAAATGTCTAGTCTCCTTGTCTTTAATGACAGGTATGAGGGTTTTTTTCTTCCTACATTTAGTAAGGCTAGCTAAATATTTAGCCGAACACCCATGGATTCCCTTATAATACCGATTTATTCTAATTTCCTCGGCTTGAGACTTTTGTTTTAAGTAAAGATCTCGTTCATTTCTAATGGCAATATAACTGTCCCAATTTTGCTGCGACTAAACACCCTGTACCTGTATATATGCTTTCCTTACATTCCTTGCCAATAACACTTCCCTAGCTTTGATCTTTTTCCCTCGTATATTCAAGAAAGCCATAATCTCTCCCCTAAGCACCTCTTTAGCCGCCTCCCAAAAGATTTCAATTTTATTTCTATATTCCTCATTATTCAACCCATACTCTTGCCATTTTACTTGTAACCATGCTCGAAACCTAGGCTCAGAACATAGAAAACGAGGAAAACAAAATACTGAATTCTGCACTTTACTCTTATTTATCAGAGAAAAAGTTAATGAAATTATTGCGTGGTCCGATATCAGGATCTCTCTAATCTCTGCCTTTGATTGCCATATGGAAAGAGATTCAGAATCCAGAAACAGGTCAATCCTGCAAAATGTTCTATGGGCTCTAGATTCACATGTGTATTTTAGGCTGTCAGGATTTTGGATCCGCCAAATATCTGTCAGTTTTAATTTATGGCAAAATTTCTGGAAATATTTTGCACTATGCCGGTTACTAACTATCGGCTAGATTTAGAGTTTTGTCGGTAACGACCCGCTTATCTAACGCTGGCTTTTTTTCTCCCACACCTTTTAAATACCGCTGGTATTTAGAGTTCACAGAAGGGCTGCGTTAGGCTCCAAAAAGGGAGCGTATAGCATATTTACCGCCACTGCAACTCTCAATACCAGCTGTGCTTACGGACGCGGCCAGCTTCAAAAACGTGCTCGTGCACGATTCCCCATAGAAAACAATGGGGCATTTTGAGCTGAAAAAAAACCTAACACCTGCAAAAAAGCAGCGTTCAGCTCCTAACGCAGCCCCATTGTTTCCTATGGGGAAACACTTCCTAAGTCTGCACCTAACACCCTAACATGTACCCTGAGTCTAAACACCCCTAACCTTACACTTATTAACCCCTAATCTGCCGCCCCCGCTATCGCTGACACCTGCATATTTTTTTTAACCCCTAATCTGCCGCTCCGTACACTGCCGCAACCTACGTTATCCCTATGAACCCCTAATCTGCCCCTAACACCGCCGACCCCTATATTATATTTATTAACCCCTAATCTGCCGCCCCCAACGTCGCCTCCACCTACCTACAATTATTAACCCCTAATCTGCCGACCGGACCTCACCGCTACTCTAATAAATTTATTAACCCCTAAAGCTAAGTCTAACCTTAACACTAACACCCCCCTAAGTTAAATATAATTTAAATCTAACGAAATAAATTAACTCTTATTAAATAAATTATTCCTATTTAAAGCTAAATACTTACCTGTAAAATAAACCCTAATATAGCTACAATATAAATTATAATTATATTGTAGCTATTTTAGGATTAATATTTATTTTACAGGCAACTTTGTATTTATTTTAACCAGGTACAATAGCTATTAAATAGTTATTTACTATTTAATAGCTACCTAGTTAAAATAATTACACAATTACCTGTAAAATAAATCCTAACCTAAGTTACAATTAAACCTAACACTACACTATCAATAAATTAATTAAATAAAATACCTACAATTATCTACAATTAAACCTAACACTACACTATCAATAAATTAATTAAATATAATACCTACAAATAAATACAATTAAATAAACTAACTAAAGTACAAAAAATAAAAAAGAACTAAGTTACAAAAAATAAAAAAATATTTACAAACATTAGAAAAATATTACAACAATTTTAAACTAATTACACCTACTCTAAGCCCCCTAATAAAATAACAAAGCCCCCCAAAATAAAAAAATGCCCTACCCTATTCTAAATTAAAAAAGTTCAAAGCTCTTTTACCTTACCAGCCCTTAAAAGGGCCTTTTGTGGGGCATGCCCCAAAGAAAACTGCTCTTTTGCCTGTAAAAGAAAAATACAACCCCCCCAACATTAAAAGGAGATCCGGAGCGGCAGAAGTGATCCTCCAAGCGGCGCTGAAGAAGTCTTCCATCCGATGAAGTGATCCTCCAAGCGGCGCTGAAGAAGTCTTCCATCCGGGCGATGTCATCTTCCAAGCGGGGTCTTCAATCTTCTTTCTTCCGGATCCATGTCCATCCTGCCGACGCGGAACATCCATCTTCACCGACGACTTCCCGACGAATGACGGTTCCTTTAAGGGACGTCAAGATGGCGTCCCTCGAATTCCGATTGGCTGATAGGATTCTATCAGCCAATCGGAATTAAGGTAGGAAAATTCTGATTGGTTGATGGCTGATGGGTGTTAGGTTTAATTGTAACTTAGGTTAGGATTTATTTTACAGGTAATTTGGTAATTATTTTAACTAGGTAGCTATTAAATAGTAAATAACTATTTAATAGCTATTGTACCTGGCTAAAATAAATACAAAGTTGCCTGTAAAATAAATCCTAACCTAAGTTACAATTAAACCTAACACCCATCAGCCATCAGCCAATCAGAATTTTCCTACCTTAATTATAATTTATATTGTAGCTATATTAGGGTTTATTTTACAGGTAAGTATTTAGCTTTAAATAGGAATAATTTATTTAATAAGAGTTAATTTATTTCGTTAGATTTAAATTATATTTAATTTAGGAGGGAGTGTTAGTGTTAAGGTTAGACTTAGCTTTAGTGGTTAATAAATGTATTAGAGTAGCGGTGAGGTCCGGTCGGCAGATTAGGGGTTAATACTTGAAGTTAGGTGTCGGCGATGTTAGGGAGGGCAGATTAGGGGTTAATACTAATTATTATAGGGTTATTGAGGCGGGAGTGAGGCGGATTAAGGGTTAATACATTATTATAGTAGCGGTGAGGTTCGGTCGGCAGATTAGGGGTTAATAATTGTAGGTAGGTGGAGGCGATGTTGGGGGCGGCAGATTAGGGGTTAATAAATATAATATAGGGGTCGGCGGTGTTAGGGACAGCAGATTAGGGGTTCATAGGGATAACGTAGGTTGCGGCGGTGTGCGGTCGGCAGATTAGGGGTTAAAAAATTATAATAGAGTGGCGGCGATGTGGGGGGGCCTCGGTTTAGGGGTACATAGGTAGTTTATGGGTGTTAGTGTACTTTAGAGCACAGTAGTTAAGAGCTTTATGAACCGGCGTTAGCCCAGAAAGCTCTTAACTCCTGACTTTTTTCTGCGGCTGGAGTTTTGTAGTTAGATTTCTAACGCTCACTTCAGCCACGACTCTAAATACCGGCGTTAGAAAGATCCCATTGAAAAGATAGGATACGCAATTGGCGTAGGGGGATCTGCGGTATGGAAAAGTCGCAGCTGGAAAGTGAGCGTTAGACCCTTATCTACAAAACTCTAAATACCAGCGGTAGCCCAAAACCAGCGTTAGGAGCCTACACCAAACTCTAAATCTAGCCGCATATTTTTATGTGAAAACCGATCTAATGATGGATCTAATGTCATATTGAAGTCTCCACAAATAACTACCTTTTGGCTTTTAAATGGAAATAGTTTATTTTGAATTTTTTCCCAGAGTACTAATGAAAATCTATTTGGTGCGTAAAATAAATATAAATCCTAAAATAGCTACAATATAATTATTCGTTATATTGTAGCTATATTAGGGTTTATTTTACAGGTAAGTATTTAGCTTTAAATATGAATACTTTAGTTAATAAGATTTAATTTATTTTGTTAGATAAAAATTATATTTAACTTAGGGGGGTGTTAGGGTTAGGGTTAGACTTAGCTTTAGGGGTTAATACATTTATTAGAGTAGCGGTGAGGTCCGGTCGGCAGATTAGGGGTTAAAACTTGAAGTTAGGTGTCGGCGATGTTAGGGAGGGCAGATTAGGGGTTAATACAATTTATTATAGGGTGCGGCGAGGTCCGGTCGGCAGATTAGGGGTTAATAAGTGTAGGTAAAGTAGCAGCAATGTTGGGGGGGCAGATTAGGGGTTAATAAATATTATGTAGGTGTCGCGATGTTAGGGGCAGCAGATTAGGGGTACATAGGTATAATGTAGGTTGCTGCGGTGTCTGGAGCGGCAGATTAGGGGTTAATAATATAATGCAGGTGTCAGCGATAGCGGGGGCAGCAGATTAGGGGTTAATAAGTGTAAGGTTAGGGGTGTTTAGACTCGGGATTCATGTTAGGGTGTTAGGTGCAGACTTAGAAATTGTTTCCCCATAGGAAACAATGGGGCTGCGTTAGGAGCTTAGCGCTGCTTTTTTGCAGGTGTTAGGTTTTTTTCAGCCCAAACTGCCCCATTGTTTCCTCTGGGGGAATCGTGCATGAGCACGTTTTTCCAGCTAGCCGCTATCGTAAGCAACGCTGGTATTGAAAGTTGAAGTGGCGGTAAATATGCCTGTACGCTCCCTTTTTGGATCCTAACGCAGCCCTTCAGAGAACTCTCAATACCAGCGTTATTTAAAAGGTGCGGGGGGAAAAAAACTTGCGTAGCTAACGCACCCCTTTGGCCGCAAAACTCTAAATCTAGGCGTTAATTTGCATATTAGTGAGATATTCTACATGTTAGGACAATGTTTGATGAAAGACCTTTATATCTGATATATAGTTTACAAAAAACTGATTAGAAAGTAATATGGACCTTACTGACAGGCATTTTAAAACAATGCTGTAAATACAGCTCTGTTAGCTAATGTAAAAAGTCAACAAAATATATATAAATTATATAAATTGTCATAAATAACATTATTCTTATCTTATCTGTTTTACTGAATAATAAATGAATCTATACAAATGCAGCAATTTGTGTATCCTTATTTAAACACCACAGTGCTTAGGTCTTTAGTAGGGATGGGCGAATGTTTCGCAACATTCGAAAAACTGCACGAATATTAACACATTCGTTCGTTCGAATCGAATTTCGAATGTTTACATAACATTCTAACATTCGATTTTCGAATGTTTCGGTTTCGAATTTTACGATTACATTCGAAAATATTCTTTTCGAAAAATTCGAATTTAGATTGTAATAGTATTTCTAATGCTTTTTCTTTAAATGTAATATTCGAATTATGCTTTTTCTTTAAATATAATATTTGAATTATGCAATACGTGTATTCGAATTCGAAAAATTCGAATTTAGATTGTAATAGTATTTCTAAAGGTTTTTCTTTAAATGTAATATTCGAATTATGCAATATTCAAATTAGAAAAATTCGAATTTATATTCAAATTAGAAAAATTCGAATTTATATTCAAATTAGAAAAATTCGAATTTATATGTTTGTAATAGTATTTCTAATGCTTTCTTTAAATGTAATATTCGAATTATGCAATATTCTATATGGAAACATTCAAAATGATATATTTGTATCTATTATGTATCAATTTACTAGATTCCCGCCCTACCACATGAACTATTGAACTTCTGAATAGTATTTGTTAAATAGAATGTTAAATTCGAAATTTTGAATGTGGACATTCGATATAATTATAAACATTCGAATTCGAAAGTGACATTCGAAAACTGTAAATAACTTTCAATTTTTGAATTTTTAAGAATATTCGTTCTTACCGACATTCGGATTTAGAATTTGAATTTCGGTAATAACATTCGTTCTACATTTGAAATTCGAAAATTTACACATTACTATAACAAAAACAAAGAGACAGTTGTGATAAGTCCTTCAACAAATCAGCGCCGAAAGTTCTATGAGAAACTGAACAATTTGGGTCTGTTTGTTGGGGTTGTGAGTATGACCAGGTACTTAGCCAACTCCTATCTTAAGTTCGTATCTCACTCCGGTCTTATGAGAATGTCCTTTCAAAAGACTGAGACAATCAGTCTGGGCATTGTGTTTGCTCTGTAGATCTGGGGAGGTGAGACTCATCACTGAACTTCCAGGACACACCACACTGAGGTAGCAGAATAACCCTCCACATCCGTTGCTCTTCAGAAACGTGACACCCACCTCACTAGACATGTTATCCTGTGACCAAGTAGGCAGCATGGGCACTTGAAGCATGGAGATCCGCTCGGCCATTGGGGTAGACAGTCCATTGCTCTCGAGTAAGTTTATGTCTGCCGTAGCTGCAGGATCATATGGAGTCATCCGGTCTATGTGGGGGTTTCGTGTAGAAATCTTCCGGTCTCAAAACAGCTTGTAATTTGGTGATCAGCTGTTAACCTGATGTGGGTACTATCCAGAGCTCCAAAGGTACAAGAGCATTCTGACATACGAGCCACCGGTATAGTGTACTGCTTCTGGGTTACCTGCGTGAGATTAGCGCTCGTAGTAGTAGCAAGGGCAGGAGTGAATGCAGCTTCTATCACCTTGATAAGACTCCTGAAATGGTCTGCTAATTGGGAGCTTAAACAGGTAAATAGCGAATCAATTATCGTCCCCATGTTCAGAGTCCAAACAGCAATGCCACTCTACTGGGAGTCGATTTAGTGACTCTATGGAAGGTAGCAAATTGGCCGTTAGAAGGTCTGGTTCCTCCCATCAGTTTCCACGTGGGCCAGCAAATGGCCGCTCTCAGAAATCCTAGTCAGTAGGATAGAGGTGTTTAGACAGTGACGTGTTGTCCATCTATTGTCTCACACTTTGTATTTAGATTGTTAGGTCGTCTGGGCTTCCCAATTTTCAGTAATGATGGAGTTTTTGGGCTAGAACGGTCGCCAAGCTTGTTTTTTTATAGATAGTATAGCCGGAGCTGTTGTGATGTGCGACCGTTCAGCTCGAGAGTTAGCTCCGCCCCCCATTTGGATGATAGCAACTGTCATGTTTAATATATGTATTGGTGTCACATTCTTTGAAGAAATTTTTACTATGAATTATATTATCTTTAACAGTGGCGTATTTAGGTTTTGTGCTGCCCTAGGCAATCAAAATTATGCTGCCCCCCCAACCCCCCACACACCCCTAGGTTTTAGGCTGTTTTTCGGCCACAATCATTTTTGGTCAGGGTATAATGTGACTTTTTTAAGATTAGGACCCAAGGAAGGAACAAGTATTTCCAATGTTGTTAAAGTTCACAACTTTTTCACATTCACACACATATGTACGCACACACACAAAAACATTCATTCACGCTGTCACATTAACACACACACACATTTACACACACATACACATATTTATACACACAAACACTCACACACATAAACATAAATTCACAAATTTACACACAAACACACACACAAACATACATTCACACATTTACACACACACACAAACATACGTTCACACTGTTACATTAACATACACACATATTTACACACACACATACATTTACACACAAACATACATTCACAGATTTACACACACAAACATACATTCACACATTTACACACACACACACACACACAAACATACATTCACACTGTCACATTAACACACACACATATTTACACACACACATACATTTACACACACACATACACACATTTACACACACACACACACACACACAAACATACATTCACAGATTTACACACACAAACATACATTTACACACACAAACATATTTACACACACACACACATATATTCACACTGTCACATTAACAGACACACACACATACACATATTTACATACACACAAACATACATTTACACACAAACACACATACACATATTTACACAAACACATAAACATACATTCACAGATTTACACACAAACATACTGTACATTCACACATTTACACACACACAAACATTCACAGATTTACACACAAACACACATTCACACATTTACACACACACACAAACATATTCACACACACACAAACATACATTCACAGATTTACACACAAACACACACACAAACATACATTTATACACACACACACAAACATACATTCTCACACATTTAAACACACAAACATACATTTGCGCACACACACACAAACATACATTCACACATTTACACACACAACAACAACAACTTTATTACTCCTCTGATGAAGGTGGGCAATAAACTAATGATAATGCAGTGTGTTGCATGCAAGCATAACAGGCAGGGATAAGGTTAATAAAATCTGTGCAGACTACAGATCCGTCACAGTACAAGTGTAGGGGCAAGCTAACGACTTCCGAGATAAAGATATTTATTTATTCCATGGGGAAGGCTGAGAGCAGAATGAGAGAGACATCAATCTGCAGAGACAGATCCCTGGCTGAACGGCTGTTTACTTGGAATTCTCCTGCTGACATTTTTTTAAAAAGCATGTTTTTTCTTACCAGCCTCCCTGTGTGCCTGCTGCTGCCTCTCCTAGCCCTCTTCCCGTGCGTGCAGATAAATAGGAAGCTGGGAGGAAGTGATGAGGGAGCAGGAGGTCAGTGTCTTGTTCTCACTCAGTCACTTCCTACCAGCCAGCAGTGCACAGATCTTGGAAGCCCCTGTTCAGGATCCATAGTAGGCAGTCAGCAGCACCTGTCTCTCCTGCATACAGGGACTGTAAGTGGATACTCAGTCTCACAGCCGCTGTATGCAAGACAGTATGAGTATGTCCCCTGAGTTCTATAATAAAAAATATATAGCACAATTTTTTTTATTTTTTTTATTTCAAGAAGCTTTATTTAGTTTGTTTGACTGACTGTAGAGTGAGAAAAAATGGCGCCCCTCCCAAGCTGCCACCCTAGGCCCGTACCTTGTCTGTCTAGGCAGTAATAAGCCCCTGATCTTTAACATACAGTGTCAGGTCCAGAAAATGTATTTGACTATTGTTATGTTAAGGGGTTAGGACAATGGATATGTTGTTGTCATTAAGTTTTTCCACAAATTGAACAAATTTAGATTCCCCTCCATTCCAAATACAGATCACATCATCAATATATCTATGACAGGACACCAGGTCCGCAACAAACTCAGCACTATGCCAGTTATTATTGTTCTCAAAAAATCCATATAGATATTGGCATAGATTGGCGTGAACCTGGTGCCCATGGCAGTACCACAGATCTGTAAAAAATATTTATCATTATGCCAGAAAACATTGTGATGCAAAATAAAATCTATGGCTCTGATGATGAAGTCTAAAAGTTTGGGTTGTAAATTTGGATCATTTGAGAGCTTCCATTTAATTGCTTCTATCTAACCTCCTTAGTCAAGCATAGAGGGAAAACAAAATTACCAAGTTTCCGAAATTTGTAACAACCTTTAATACAGAGCATTTCACTATCAAAAACATCATAGAAAAACACTGGCGCATTTTAAAAGATGATGAATTTTTGGGTCCCACTATTCCAAAGAAGCCTACAGTAATTTTCAGAAAAGGTCATAACTTAAAACAAAAATTAGCACCCTCAATGATAAAAGGGACGGCCCACAAAAAGCTGATCCTAATTAATGATCTGACAGGATTTTAAACATGTGGGAGGTGTAAAGGACACAACTGTACCAAGAGAACAAATAAAACATTTACTTCTTCAGTTACTGGGAAGGTTTATGAAATAAAGGAGTTTATTACATGCAAAACGAGAAATGTGATATACCTATACCTGCTACAATGTGAGTGTAAGAGTCAGTATTTAGGGCAAACATCAAGATTTCTAAAGACAAGGATACTAGAACATCTTAATAAAATAGATAAAGCCCATGATGATCATGGAGTACCGGTACATTGACCAAAGAGAACTTAAATGGATCTACACACTAAAGACCTATGCACAGTGGGGTTTAAATAAGGATACAAAAATTGCTGCATTTGTATAGATTAATTTATTATTCAGTAAAACAGATAAGATAACAATAATCTTATGTATGACAATTTATATAATTTATCTATATATTGTTTACTTTTTACATTAGCTAACAGAGCTGTATTTACAGCATTGTTTTAAAATGCCTGTCAGCGAGGTCTATATCACTTTCTAATCTAATGTTTTTTCTAAATTATATCTCAGATATAAAGGTCTTTCATCAAACATGGTGACAGGGAATTGATATTGAAGAAAAGGGAAATGTTCTGAATTAGAAAATTGGACTCCCTACAACCAAAAGGGCTTAATAAGGACTTTGATTGGTCTCTGTTCTTTTAAATATACCTAAAAAATAGATTGGTGCATGATTCTGAATTTTCTTGTTTGTATAGGTTTTGCTTGATTTTAATATGGTTTTAATTATAAATATATGGAATAGTATACATGTGAATAATCTTTACAAATATTTGTTAACTTAATGTTATATTTGTTTACATGCATACTGAAAAAATCCAGAAGATGGCAGTATAGTTTAATCTAATGACTGCTTGATAGGTATAAAAGGCACACCTGTGCAATTACTCATTGACATGACTAAGACCCCTGTGTGAATAAAGGTTTTTTAATTTGTTTTAAATTTTACTATTTGGAGGCTGGAATCTTTTGACTAAGATATATTAGGGTTTGTCTAACCCTATTCCCATGCCCCAAAGACTCTGAGTGAGGTGCTGTCTTCCCCTGTGAATTGTTGACTATTTTGAGCTTTGGAAGTACTTGCATCCCCATTAAAGAAAAAGAAGGAACATAATGGCTGAAGATAACACGGAGGTGGGCCCTAAGACATTTGCATATGATGATGATGAACCTGCACAACAGGTATATGCCTCAGAATTAGGCAACAGAGACTTTTTAAAAATTGCACCTGGAGAAGTAACAAGCAGGAATTTTGAAAAGTATAGCAAGAGAAAGATGATTTTGGAGTTGCATGCAATTACTCTTGCAGAATATCATAAAGTACAGCGTATCCCCAGAGGCTTAAGGATGTCAACTTGTCCAACTTTATTTTCAGATCGTAAAGATTATTGTGAAAAATTTGAAAGCATCCTTAACAAGTGCTCTTTTGATCTTATTACATGGACAGTTGAATATGCCCAAAAGGAAATTAATAAATATAAAGAAGGGGGGCGGAGCCAACAGCACACAAGCATGGATGCACTTTCATATCGCTCCTGCACTAATGTCTTTATAGGGGACTTTGGAACATGTTTCTAGTTCAACTAATCTTTTTGGAGCCCTTTACTACCTATAGGGATTCATATCCTGCTTTTAGTGTGAGTTATTTCTGGTTTTGAGCGTGATTTTAACTAACTGAAACTGGAGGCCTGCTTTGGCAGCTCATAACGGGCGACCATCTTTGCATCCTTATGGTAGTAACGCTATACAAACTCCTTGGGGCATACACCAACACCTATAATCCACAATACTCTTCCTCTGCCTGCCTAGAAATCGGATACCTAAAGCCAACATGTTAACTGCTATTCAGTTTCTGGAAGCGCTGCGCTGTATGCTGAGGGACCACCATGCCGCATTTGAAAGTCTGCTGTGTGAAGCGTTCCAACCGGAGGACATCTGCACTGCTAGTTTGGACACGCAGCTTGATCTTACATACAGAGGAGATGTGCAGGGTTGTCCTTTCGAATCAGTTGCGGCGGACGAAGACATCGCTACGGCGGGTGCGGCACTACAGGGAGAGCACCCATTATGTGGCATGGAAAGTGCCGCTGTTCTGATCCAGCCGACTCTCACACTTAGCCCAACAGGGGCGCCGCAGAATTCTAGAGGTAGGAGAGAGACATGGTTGCAGCTGCGTGAGTCCTTAAGGTGCCAAAAGGTTCTTTCATGTACAGATACACAGGCAGTTAAGAGTGAGCCTTGAGTCACACACAGGCCAGATTTATATATGGACTATTGGTTCATGATGAGGAGTGGTGTGCTGTTTAATGTGTACCTTTCTTGCCACGTGTACTCTAATTGTACATGCTCCATTGTTTTCAAAGGCACACTGTCACTACTGAGGAAGCAGGGGATCGGTTGAGAGACTTTGTTTCTGGGATAAGTATTGCCCTTTGGGACATTTTGTGGTGGTCGTTTCATCTAAGGGTAATGCTTATATACGGACATAAAAGAAAAAGTAAAACTGCTGCATAATTTGACTGTTGACTTTGTTTGTTTGACGATCAATGGATCTGAGACTATTTTAAACAGTTAACAATCCATACTAAGTGATCATCTAGTTAAACACCGTACAGCCATATTCTTTCTAACTTAGTTGGGATGAGTAGTTAACATGTTGATTGCTGCTACGGAATGCTGGATTGTCTCTGGGGACATTCATAACACAAAATTCCAGGTTACAATTTACAAAATATATGCTGAAACATTTTGCCTTTATAGACTCTGAGCTACATTAATCTTATGTGACTTATCTACAATAGTTATACCATATATGTGCTTACTGTAGGTTTATTATCACAAACATGTTCTGTTACAGAGGAAGGTAGTCATTCCTAATGTCTTAGCTCCTTTTTAGTACCTAGAGCATTTATATACTTGTCTTATGCCTAAGGACAGAGATAGTTTTTCTATAGTTCCCACTTAGGATTTTGATGTTTCTTATATGCTTTAGATAACCAGCTTACACAAATGTTACAACTTTCTCATCCCAAACTGTCATCTCCATTTTAAAGCATCTGCAGTCATAACTGGGTCAACCAGCTCTAAAACTAAATCGATTGCCTCTAAATGTGCTTATTAATAACAAACAGATGTCTGCCTACCTTTTCTATGACCGAGTCACTGAGAGTAATATTTTCTCTTTACTTCGTTAATGCAGTTATACCATCGAGGAGTCAACATATTATATTTTTTATCTATGTACAAGCCATGAATGTTCTAGTGTGAGTCTAGAGATATAGCCTTTCATTTGCTCTGAACTCCCTTATGGATATCTTAAAGCCAGCTATTTAACTTTTATGCTACACCTGTATAGTCAGTATCGAGCTATGTATGACCTCCTGGTATATTTATCATTATGATATCACATATTAGTGCGGGTGGCTCCACATCCTTTTTTACCCCCCCATCACCTTATAGTTCCCTGATTACTTACTTTACAGTCAGGAACTAAATGCGTGGTTTCTTTGAAATATACCACAATTAATTACACTTGCATCAATAGTTCTAATTCCCACAGTATTATTTCCCGTTCTTGTGACCTGTGGTAACATTGATTGAGACAAAGCCATTTTTGGTTCTACTTTTGTTTACGAGATTGGCCGTTTAAAACAATCTATATAGTGTGCTCTTATAGTATAACTTTAGCAAAGGGTATATGTATTTAAATAATAGATATTATATGGGTACTCGCCTAAAGGATGTTGGGAACTGGCGCCAACCCAAGGGCCCTGGGTGGAGCTGGATTCTAGACATATCAGATTAAGAATAAGGCCTTTAACCTTTTCATAAACTCATGTACTGATATCTATGTCTGATTAACTATTGGCTACATAGTCTTTACATCACTTGAAGCTAGTTATGTTGTACTGGGGCTCTGTTGCTGTCCCAGGTTATATGTATACAGATATAGAGCTTCTTATCTAGTTTAAAGTTACAGACGCAGCACAATTCTGTTACCAACTGATAACATCATCAGTTTTTTTTAACTTATTTCTAATTACAATGCCTGTGGGATATCCTATCATTAATATCCTATCATTAATATCCTATCATTAATATCTTTCAGTTCAAGAAAGCTTGTTCTTTTGTGTGAATATATAAATATATTTGTAATGCGAGTAATTACTAGTCTTCTCTTTTTCCTTTTCTTCTTATGTAACAAAATAGAAAATGTGAGGTCTTTTTTTTTTGTTTATCATTTTGCCTACAATACTGCGAAGTAGCGGATCTGATTGTATAATGTGACAATACGACTGATATGTTTTTCTTTTCTTTGTATACGATTTCTGTATTTCAGTCTGCCTGTTATTTTACATATTTGACCTCAATAAAAATTATTTAAACAAAAAAAAAAATATAAAGAAACAATTAATAAGCAGAAAGAACTAATACAAAATGTAGCTTTGGATGAATACAATAAAGTGGTGACCTAAGTGGAGAAGTCTGTACAAGAATGGTATATAGATGGCGCCAGAAGAACAGTCATCAAGGCCTACCAGGTATGGGTAATAGAGAACAGAGAAGGAGAGGAGATGCCCAGGATGACAACAGCGGTAACAGTGGATCTGAATCATCAGCGAGTTTTTTTAACAGAAGATTCCGACATAGATCACACCGCGCCGGGAGGAAACACAGGAAGAGGCTCTCATTACCTGACGTCACAGCCGGAACAACAGAGAGCCCGACGGTCACGAGGCTACCAGTGCAGCTACTACCGGCACTAACACAGACTAACACGGAGACACCACCAAAAACCAGGTACAGGGATACTGTTGTAGACGACATGGGAAGCATGGACTGTGAACTAAAGAGCACAAATAATCATTTGTATATACACAAAAGGGGTACGTGTATTGATATGGGACTTACCTTGGGACGACACATGAATGAAATTAGAAAAAACAATGTTTACTGTATAACTCCAACACAGGATATTTCGACTATGGACATTGGCCTCTTAATACTGAAGGACAGTAATACATTGAATGGTATACCACGTATAAAGGGCGACCAATCTCTAAATGATGCAAAAATATCGGATGATTCTGGGAAGATATGCACTTTAAAAAACACTGACTTAATTGATATGATTGACACTTGCACTTTAAATAATAACGTAGTATGTAATATGAACACATTGATTGATTCTGCAGACACTTGCACTTTAGATAAGATGGATGTTTGTAATATTGTGAACACTTGCACTTTACAAAATAATAATTTACAAAATATACATAGCACAGATTTGCACTTACTAAACAAAGACACAAATATGCACTTTAAAGAAAAAATGCATTGATAACAATTTAGTGCATAAAATCTCAAATTGCACATTATCAGAGAATGAGTACAGAATTCTGAATAAGGGTTTGTCATTTTGTTTACTCAATAATAGTGATGATTTTGTTATCCAACAGGATCTACAGAGGTTCTATAGGAAATTAAAACTTAAAATTCACTTTGCTATGTTAGCAGGTGTATTAGATCCTGTTGGATTACAGAATAAACAAAAAATACAGGGTAATGTCCAATTTAATGATCCAAAAGAATTTGTTATTAAGGGAAAAAGTAAATTTGATCCATCTACTCCACACAGTGTTACCACTTATGCCAAATTAGTTCAGAAAGAGTTGGACAGTTTTCTAAAAAGATATAAAAATAAGAGATTAATACAAGCAGGTAAAAATGAGAGAGAAGCAATTAACCAGTTGAAGAATAATAAAGAAGTGGTAATTAAGGAGGCGGACAAGGGTGGTGCTGTCGTTTTATTGAATAAAGTTGATTATGTGCAGGAAATAGAAAGACAGCTCAGTGATACTCAGGTATACAAACCCCTAAAAAAATCAAATTTTTGGGGAATCTATTATCTCTAATCCTATACCAAAATGATTTTTTATTCAAGGATCAATTCTACTTACAGTTGCAAGGAACGGCAATGGGTTCCAACGTTGCCCCAACCTATGCCAACATTTACATGTCACAAATTGAAGAAAAGTTTGTATATCCACATCAACTATTTTTGCGGTATGGTGCCGCCTGGTGGAGATTCATCGATGATGTCTTTGGCATATGGTTGGGCGATGTTGGTAGCCTATTGGAATTTGTTAATGACCTTAACTTAGCAGTATCTAAGGGTCCAATTCACTTAGATACTGAGTGAAATGGGGGTCCAATTTTTGGATACCTTTGAGTTAAATGGGGGTCCAATTTTTGGATACCATTGTATGTATTGATGAAGGTTTCCAAAAACTGATTTATATACCAAATCAACAGATAAAAATAAGATACTGGAATATAATAGCTTTCACCCACCTAACACAATAGAGGCCATACCAAAGAACCAATTTATGAGGGTCAAAAGAATTGTGACAGATGAAGTGAGGTGTAATTTAAGGCTAGGGGAAATGGCTAACAAATTCAGGGCAAGAGGATACCCTGAGAGATTGATCAAGGACCAACTTGAATCTAATAATAAAGTTGGAGATAAACAAACTAAAAAGATGGAAGGTAAAAAGAGAGAAATAATGATATTTGTTACCCAATATAACCAATTAGGACCAACAATTACACATATTCTGAATAAATACTGGTATATATTGAAGGAGTGTAATCCCCAAATTGAGAGCTTTCACGAGAGACCAATGACAGCATACAGGAGAAATAGGAGCCCGAAAGATCTTTTAGTTCATGCAGATATAGGCAGTAAAAAGTCTAAAGTTCAATCTTATATAGGATCCAAAAGAACAGGGTGTTATCCCTGTTTACACTGTAGTCATTGCAGTTAAATTATAAAAGGGGATAACTTCTACCATCCCATTAATTGAACAAAATATAAAATAAAAGATTTTCTAACATGTAGGAGTACATATGTAATATACATCATTAAGTGTCCGTGTGTGAGAATTTACGTTGGTGAAACGTGTAGGGAGGTCAGAGAGAGATTGACTGAACATAAGTCCAAGGACTAACAACATGGATGCCCCCCTTTCCTGTTACTTCCTCGACCATGGGCCACAACATTAGTCAGTTACGCTTTCAAATTATAGAACATGTGGCAAAACCAAGGTGGGGAGGTGACAGGGAATTGATATTGAAGAAAAGGGAAATGTTCTGGATTAGAAAATTAGACTCCCTACAACCAAAAGGGCTTAATAAGGACTTTGATTGGTCTCTGTTCTTTTAAATATACCTAAAAAATAGATTGGTGCATGATTCTGAATTTTCTTGTTTATATGGGTTTTGCTTGATTTTAATATGGTTTTAATTATAAATAGTGATGTCGCGAACATAAAATTTTCCGTTCACGTACGGCGAACGCAAACTTCCGCAAATGTTCGGGAACGGGCGAACCACCATAGACTTCAATAGGCAGGCGAATTTTAAATAGTGATGTCCCGAACTGTTCGCCCGTGAACGGTTCCCAGCGAACATAGCTTGTTCGCGTTCGCGTCTGCGGGCGAACACATGGCGATGTTCGATCCGCCCCTATGTGTCATCATTGAGGAAACTTTGACCCTGTATGTCACAGCCGTCTGACACATTAGAGCCAATCAACATCAGACACTCCCTCAAAGACCCTCCCAGCTACTCGGAATCTGCCATTTTAGACTCATAACGACCTTGCTTTCTTAATGAGAGGACATGTTGTGTTTTTGCTCCTGACATTAATAGGAAAAACATAGCTAGGCTAGTGGACTCCACTCATCTCTGCTGCAAAGACAGCACCCCAAAAAGCCCTTTTTAGGGCTATATTTTGTGCCTTTTTTTTTTGTTTCGTATTTTTTTATTAGCATTTGCCTGGCTTTCAGCCTGTGTGTTTAAGGCTCACAGCATATGCTGTGATTACTGCCACCACTGATATCTCCCTAACAACATTAGTTTAAATTTAACTAACTAAAAATTTTATTATTTTGCTAGTGTAATTTTTTTTCATTTTCTATCAGGCCTGTGTCACACAGCATATACTCTGGTTCATTGCTCTGTGCCAGCCACCAGTGTTAATATCCGTTTATAACATTATTTTAAATTTAAAAAAAAATATATATATATTTTGCTAGTGTAATCTAATTACATTTTCTATCAGGCCTGTGCCTGTCAGGCTCAACAGCATTAATATACCTCATTTTTTTTCAGTCTTTTGGTTAATTGGTCTGTGCCAGGCAGCCACCACTCATATCTTCTTCACCTTAATTTAACTATAAAATAAAAAGTTTACATTTTTTTGATAGTGTAATCTAATATAATTTCCTATCAGGCCTGTGTGTTTTGCTGACATACAGAGCCTACTGTGTTTACTTGCTGCCCTCCCTAGTCTATGAGCCACGACTCATATGTGTTTAACCTTTTTTTAATTCCCCCCCCATAAAAATAATTTAAATCATTTTTCTAGTGTAATCTAATAGTATTTTCTATCAGGCGTGTGTGTTTATCTGACTTACAAATCCTACTGTTTTTAATAGCTGCCCTTCCAAGGCTATCAGCCACGACTCATTTGTATGTGCTTAACCTTTTTCTTTAAATTGCCAAAAAAAAGTATTTAAATCATTATGCTAGTGTAATCTATTTTTATTTTCTACCAGGCCTGTGTCTAACTGTCTATCTGACTTACACAGCATACTGTTGTTAATTGCTGCCCTACGTAGCAGCCAGCCAGTGCGACCACTCATATGTGCATTGCACTTCTTAACATTATTTTAATATTAAAATCTAAAATTTTAAAATATTTTGCTAGTGTAATCTAACTTAATTTTCTATCAGGCCTGTGTTTTTGTCACTTACACAGCATACTGTGTTAAATTGCTGCCCTACCTACCATCCACGACTCATATCTGCCAGCCTGTGTGCCAGGCCCAACTAGCCAATTAGTGGCACCAATCATAATTCTTGCAACAGTATCAAAAAAATTAAAATTCATAATTGTTTGGAGTGCAAATATTCAGTCTACTAGTGCCATTGAATTGCAGTTTCCTCCTGCCTGCCAGCCTGTGTGCCAGTCACAAACTAGCTAATTAGTGCCACCAATTCTAGTTGTTGTAAAAGTATTGTTAATCTTTAAAATTCCAAATTGATCGCTTGTGATTCATAAGTTTGCTCGTGCCATTGAATTGCACTTTCCTCCTGCCTGCCAGTGTGTTTTCCAGGCCCAACTAGCCAATTAGTGGCACCAATCATAATTCTTGTAACAGTATCTAAAAATTTAAAAATCTCCTAGTGCCATTGAATTGCATTTTCCTCCTGCCTGCCAGCCTGTGTGCCAGGCCGACTTTCAAAATATTTACACCAATCATATTTGTTGTCACAGTATTTTTAATAATTAAAAATTAAAGTTTTTTGGTAATTGTTGTTCTGAATCCTCAGTTTGCTCGTGCCATTGAATTGCACTTTCCTCCTGCCTTGCAGCCTGTGTGCCAGGCCCACCTAACCAATTATTGCCAGCAATCATATTTCTTTTAACAGTATTGCAAAAATTGTCAATCATCACTGTTTTGACTGTCAGTATTCAGTCTCCTAGTGTCCTTGAATTGCATTTACCTCCTGCCTGCCAGCCTGTGTGCCAGGCCGTCTTGCCAACTATTTACACCAATCATAATAGTTGTCACAGTATTGTTACTAATAAAAATTAAAAAATTTTGGATTGTTGTTCTTAATCCTCCTATTGCTCGTGCCACTGAATTGCACTTTTCTCCTGCCTGCCAGCCTGTGTGCCAGGCTGACTTTCAAAATATTTACACCAATCATATTTGTTGTCACACTATTCTTAATAATTAAAAATTAAAATTTTTGGGAATTGTTGTTCTGAATCCTCAGTTTGCTCGTGCCATAGAATTGCACTTTCCTCCTGCCTGCCAGCCTTTTTTCCAGGCCCAACTAGCCAATTAGTGGCACCAATCATAATTCTTGTAACAGTTATAAAAAATTAAAAATTATAATTTTTTGGACTGCAAATATTCAGTCTCCTAGTGCCCTTGAATTGCATTTTCCTCCTGCCTGCCAGCCTGTGTGCCAGGCCGACTTTCAAAATATTTATACCAATCATACTTGTTGTCACAGTATTCTTCAGAATTAAAATTTTTGGTAATTGTTTATCTGAATTCTCAGTTTGCTCGTGCCATTGAATGGCACTTTCCTCCTGCCTTGCAGCCTGTGTGCAAGGCCCACCTAGCCAATTATTCCCAGCAATCATATTTCTTTGAACAGTATTGCAAAAATTGTCAATCATCACTGTTTTGACTGTCAGTACTCAGTCAAGTCAGTACTCAGTATTTCTCTTCTATCGATTCTATCTAACTATCAATCTATGTATATCTATCTATCCTATCTATCGATCTATCTTCTGTCCGGGATGTTTTGAGACAGCCACTTGTGTTTCTGACAAATTTGAAGTAGGAGGACAGAACAATCACCTTCTTCCATCTCCCGGTTCCAAAAATGAAGGCCATATAGACCTCATCTGATAGGGGGAGTAACAGGTTGTAGTAAAATGTTAAGAATATTACTACTTAACACACCACGGGTCACAGACCACATGTCTTATTGTTATACTCTGTCAGAGAAATTATATATATTTCAAATCGATTTATTTATATATCAAATCGATCGAACTATCAAACGTATCGATCAAATGTAGATTGCATCTATTGATCGATGTAATTCGTATCTATAAAATTTATATTACATATTTTGGGTGATGTCATTTGTATTTATAAAATGTATATTGCATCTTTGATTCGATAACATTCGTATCTATCAAATGTATATTGCATCTATTGATTGATGTAATTCGTATCTATCGAATGTATATTGCATCTATTGAGCTATGTACAGTGTATCGATCATATGTATATTGCATCGATTGAGCTATGTAATCTATGTATCTATCTATCAAATCTATCTATCTCGTGGTTGTGCAAGTGGACTGTTTGCGGTTGATTGCGGTGCGTAACACTTGGAGTTTGCTCTGTCACTGTGATGCGGCCGTAACCCTTACACTACCTGATAGATACGACATCATAACTGATGTTTTAAAGCACGTTATTGCAAACAATTTGGGAATGTTAGTTGATTTAGGCCCTTTATGGGTTAAAAGAAGACTCTGCATAAACTATGTAATTTTCCATGGGAGTTTTGCCATGGATCCCCCTCCAAAACTCCCATGGAAAATTACATAGTTGATGCAGAGTCTGGTTTTAATCCATAAAGGGCATAAATCACCTAACATTATAAAATATGAGGAAAAAATGGAAAAAAACACACTTTTTCTAACTTTGACCCCCAAAATCTGTTACACATCTACAACCACCAAAAAACAACCATGCTAAATAGTTTCTAAATTTTGTCCTGAGTTTAGAAATACCCAATGTTAACATGTTCTTTGCTTTTTTTGCAAGTTATAGGGAAATAATTACAAGTAGCACTTTGCTATTTCAAAACCACTTTTTTTCAAAATGAGCGCTAGTTACATTGGAACCCTGATATCTGTCAGGAATACCTGAATATCCCTTGACATGTATATATTTTTTTTTAGAAGACATCCCAAAGTATTGATCTAGGCCCATTTTGGTATATTTCATGCCACCATTTCACCGCCAAATGCGATCAAATAAAAAAAAAATGTTCACTTTTTCACAAACTTTAGGTTTCTCACAGAAATTATTTACAAACAACTTATGCAATTATGGCATAAATGGTTGTAAATGCTTCTCTGGGATCCCCTTTGTTCAGAAATAGCAGACTTATATGGCTTTGACGTTGCTTTTTGGTAATTAGAAGGCTGCTAAATGCCACTGCGCACCACACGTGTTTTATGCCCAGCAGTGAAGGGGTTAATTGGGGAGCATGTAGGGAGCTTGTAGAATTAATTTTAGCTTAAGTGTAGTGTAGTAGACAACCCAAAGTATTGATCTAGGCCAATTTTGATATATTTAATGCCACCATTTCACCGCCAAATGCGATCAAATAAAAAAAAAATTGTTCACTTTTTCACAAACTTTAGGTTTCTCACAGAAATTATTTACAAACAGCTTGTGCAATTATGGCATAAATGGTTGTAAATGCTTCTCTGGGTTCCCCTTTGTTCAGAAATAGCAGACTTATATGGCTTTGACGTTGCTTTTTGGTAATTAGAAGGCTGCTAAATGCCACTGCGCACCACACGTGTTTTATGCCCAGCAGTGAAGGGGTTAATTAGGGAGCATGTAGGGAGCTTGTAGAGTTAATTTTAGATTAAGTGTAGTGTAGTAGACAACCCAAAGTATTGATCTAGGCCAATTTTGGTATATTTAATGCCACCATTTCACCGCCAAATGCGACATATATGACTTTGGCGTTGCTTTCTGGTAATTAGAAGGCCGCTAAATGCTGTTGCGCATCACACGTGTATTATGGCTAGCAGTGAAGGGGTTAATTAGGTAGTTTGAAGGGAGCTTGCAGGGTTAATTTTACCTTTAGTGTAGAGATCAGCCTCCCACCTGACACATCAGAGCCCCTGATCCCTCCCAAACAGCTCCCTTCCCTCCCCCACCCCACAATTGTCCCCGCCATCTTAAGTACTGGCAGAAAGTCTGCCAGTACTAAAATAAAAGGTTTTTTAAAAAAAATAATTTTTTAAGCATATTTACATATGCTGTGGTGTAGCATCCCCCTTAGCCCCCAACCTCCCTGATCCCCCCAAAACAGCTCTCTAACCCTCCCCATCTGCCTTATTGGCGGCCATCTTGGGTACTGGCAGCTGTCTGCTATTATTTCACAGTCAAAAAAGTGTTAGTTTTTTTTTTAAATGTACACTACTGTTACACCAGATATGAGTGGTGGCACTGGGCAAGTGGGCACAGTATACGCTGTGAGCCTGACACACATGCTGGCAGGCAGGCAACTGCAATTAGATTACACAGTAAAAAAAAAAAAGCAGACTGATGTTCTAGCCCTAAAAAGGGCTTTTTGGGGTGCTGTCCTTACAGCAGAGATCAGATGAGTCCTTCAGGACTGTAGTGGACACTGAATACACTAGCCTAGCTATCGATTTCCCTATTAAATCAGCAGCAGCTACACGGTCCCTCCTCTCACTAAGAATACAGCTTCCGAATGAATCTAAAATGGATGTTGTCCAGGAAGTGGGAGGGTCTGGGAGGGAGGGTCTGCCGCTGATTGGCCTGAATGTGTCTGCTGACTGTGAGGTACAGGGTCAAAGTTTACTCAATAATGACGAATAGGGGGCGGACCGAACATCGCATATGTTCGCCCGCCACGGCGAACGCAAACAAGCTATGTTCTCCGGGAACTATTCGCCGGCGAACTATTCGCGACATCACTAATTATACATATATGGAATAGTATACATGTGAATAATCTTTACAAATATTTGTTAACTTAATGTTATATTTGTTTACATGCATACTGAAAAAATCCACAAGATGGCAGTATAGTTTAATCTAATGACTGCTTGATAGGTATAAAAGGCACACCTGTGCAATTACTCATTGACATGACTAAGAACCAAGTGCTGGTTTAAAAAGTTGTTGTATTATGGACCCTGTGTGAATAAAGGTTTTTTAAATTTTACTATTTGGAGGCTGGAATCTTTTGACTTTGTAAATTATATATCAGATATAAAGGTCTTTCATCAAACATTGTGCTAACATGTAGAATATCTCACTAATATGCAAATACAAGCACTTCAATTATGTATTTAGTTACCGATTCCCTAAAAATGTGAAACTTTGTATCAGTATGTTATAAAAAAAACAGCTTAACAGATATTTTTTTTTCTCTTTGGTGTATCGATTGATATTTTAGTTCATTTCGGGACTCAGTTGATTGCTCTCTTAAGAACTGACAGCTAAAATTGATTTACCGTTTCTTATTGGGTAAATAAGAACATGTGATCGAGACATACAGAAACTGACCTGTTTGGGAACTTCATCACACAAAAAAAACTTGAAAGAGAACTGAACAACAGAACGGTCTAGGTTTGGTCAATTTTTAAAAAAATAATGTATTTTCATTGGTTGTTGATAAATCAATTGTTTAGGTATGAATTTTTACGTTCTAACTTAGATTAATTGTATACGATCTTTTACATATGCCAATTAGATTTGAGTTTAATTATGAGAGTATGCTATATTCTTTTCTAATCATTTTTAATTGTATTTCTCATGTTTTTTATGATATCGGGTGTAAATCTGCCCTCATCCAATAAGGAACAAGATAGCGTTCATGATTGTGTATTTAAAGCCGTCAACCTCAAATACGCTGGAATTCCGCAGCGTATTTGTGGCGAAGCTGATTCGCCTTAGTTATCAAGCCCTAGATACCGGCAAAAGTAGAATTTTGTGACGTAAGCTTCGATCCGCCGGACTCAGTCCGACACAGATCGATTCTTACGTCACTCCAGATGACTACTTTTGCTAGTTATCAAAAAACTAGCAGGTACGCTCGGCACTTTTACGGCCCGGCCCTGGAGGTGGCGGATCCCATAGGAATCAATGAGAGTCTGACCATAGCGAAAGTTCATGTTCGCTGCTGCCAGACATCCCATTGATTCCTAACACCCTAACATGTACCTCGAGTCTAAACACCCCTAATCTGTCCCCCCTACACCGCCGCAACTAAATAAAGTGTTTACCCCCTAAACCGCCGCTCCCGGACCCCACCGCAAGCTATAATAAACTTGTTAACCCCTAAACCGCCGCTCCCGGACCCCGCCGCAACCTATATTAAATTTATTAACCCCTATCCCGCCCCCCCCTACACCGTCGCCACCTATAATAAATTTATTAACCCCTATCCTGCCCCCCCACTACACCGCCGCCACTGTAATAAAATTATTAACCCCTAAACCTAAGTCTAACACTAACCCTAACACCCCTAACTTAAATATTAATTAAATAAATCTAAATAATATTTCTATTATGAACTAAATTAATCTTATTTAAAACTAAATACTTACCTTTAAAATAAACCCTAATATAGCTACAATATAAATAATAATTATATTGTAGCTATGTTAGGATTTATTTTTATTTTACAGGCAAATTTCAATTTATTTTAACTAGGTACAATAGCTATTAAATAGTTATTAACTATTTAATAGCTACCTAGCTAAAATAAAGAGAAATTAACCTGTAAAATAAAAACTAACCTAAGTTACAATTACACCTAACACTACACTATAATTTAATAAATTATTCCAATTTAAAACTAAATACTTACCTGTAAAATAAACCCTAAGATAGCTACAATATAATTAATAATTACATTGTAGCTATCTTAGGATTTATATTTATTTTACAGTTAACTTTGTATTTATTTAAGCTAGTTAGAATAGTTATTAAATAGTTATTAACTATTTAATAACTACCTAGCTAAAAGAAATACAAAATTACCTGTAAAATAAATCCTAACCGAAGTTACAATTAAACCTAACACTACACTATCATTAAATTAACCCCTTAAGGACAAGGCCATTTTTCAATTTCTTTCCCTTAAGGACCAAGGCTATTTTTACATTTCTGCGGTGTTTGTGTTTAGCTGCAATTTCCCTCTTACTCATTTACTGTACCCACACATATTATATACCGTTTTTCTCGCCATTAAATGGACTTTCTAAAGACACCATTATTTTCATCATATTTTACAATTTACCATAAAAAAATTATAAAATATGATGAAAAAATGGAAAAAAACACACGTTTTCTAACTTTGACCCCCAAAATCTGTTGCACATCTACAACCACCAAAAAACACTCATGCTAAATAGTTTCTAAATTTTGTCCTGAGTTTAGAAATACCCAATGTTTACATGTTCTTTGCTTTTTTTGTAAGTTATAGGGCCACAAATACAAGTAGCACTTTGCTATTTCCAAACCATTTTTTTTCAAAATAAGCGATAGTTATATTGGAACACTGATATCTGTCTGGAATCCCTGAATATCCCTTGACATGTATATTTTTTTTTTAGTAGACATCCCAAAGTATTGATCTAGGCCCATTTTGGTCTATTTCATGCCACCATTTTACCGCCAAATGCGATCAAATAAATAAAATTGTTCACTTTTTCACAAACTTTTTCACAAATATCAGGTTTCTCACTGAAATTGTTTACAAACAACTTGTGCAATTATGGCACAAATGGTTGTAAATGCTTCTCTGGGATCCCCTTTGTTTAGAAATAGCAGACATATATGGCTTTGGCGTTGCTTTTTGGTAATAAGAAGGCCGCTAAATGCCGCTGCGCACCACATTTGTATTAGGCGCAGCAGTGAAGGGGTTAATTAGGTAGCTTGTATGGAGCTTGTAGGGTTAATTTTAGCTTTAGGGTAGTGTAGTAGACAACCCAAAGTATTGATCTAGGCCAATTTTGATATATTTCATGCCACCATTTCACCGCCGAATGCGATCAAATAAAAAAAATTGTTCACTTTTTCACTAACTTTGGGTTTCTCACTGGAATTATTTACAAACAGCTTGTGCAATTATGGCACAAATGGTTGTAAATGCTTCTCTGGGATCCCCTTTGCTCAGAAATAGCAGACATATATGGCTTTGGCATTGCTTTTTGGTAATTAGAAGGCCGCTAAATGCCGCTGCGCACCAAACTTGTATTATGCCCAGCAGTGACAGGGTTAATTAGGTAGCTTGTAGGGAGCTTGAAGGGTTAATTTTAGCTTTAGTGTAGAAATCAGCCTCCCACCTGACACATCCCACCCCCTGATCCCTCCCAAACAGCTCTCTTCCCTCCCCCACCCTACAATTTTCCCCGCCATCTTAAGTACTGGCAGAAAGTCTGCCAGTACTAAAATAAAAGTTTTAATTTGTTTTTTTTATTATTTAAAAAAATAATAATCATATTCTGCTGTGTAGGATCCCCCCCCTAGCCCCCAACCTGCCTGATCCCCCCCAAAGAGCTCTCTAACCCTCCCCCCACTAACTATTAGTAACCATTTTGGGTACTGGCAGCTGTCTGCCAGTACCCACTTTGCAAAATAACTTTTTTTTTTTTTTTTTTTTAAACCTAACATTTTCTGTAGTGTAGCTGCCCCCCTCCATACCCTACACCCTCCCCCTCCCAGATCACCCCCAGATCACTCCTTGATCACCCCTCCACCCCACCACCATCTTCCAGCCAAAAAAATTCACATAACAATTGCGTTAGATCGCGATCGCGATCGCGCACGCGCGATTGCGAACGCGCACCCGCCCCTCACCTCCAGCGCGCGCTCCCGCGCACCCGGCATAGTAAACAGCCGGAAGGAAGTTCCCCAGTGATGGGCCACCCACCCACCTCCCTGCAATGGCTCCCACCCACCAACGATCAGGCACCATCACTGGCCGATGCAGAGAGGGCCACAGAGTGGCTCTCTCTGCATCGGTGTGCCTAAAAAGGTATTGCAGTGATGCCTCAATATTGAGGCATCACTGCAATACCTTGAAAGCGGCTGGAAGCGATCAGGATCGCTTCCAGTCGCTTGAAACCCTTAACGACGTACAGGGTACGTCTCTGGTCTTTAAAGACCAGCTTGTGTAAGACGTACCCTGTACGACATGCGTCGGGGGTTAATTAAATAAATTAACTACAAATAACTACAATTAAATACAATTACATAAACTAACTAAAGTAAAAAAAATAAAAAAAGCTAAGTTACAAAAAATAAAAAAAATAAGTTACAAACATTTAAAAAATATTACAACAATTTTAAGCTACTTACACCTAATCTAAGACCCCTAATAAAATAACAAAGCCCCCCAAAATAAAAAAATGCCCTACCCTATTCTAAATTAAAAAAGTTCAAAGCTCTTTTACCTTACCAGCCCTTTAAAGGGCCTTTTGCGGGGCATGCCCCAAAGAATTCAGCTCTTTTGCCTGTAAAAGCAAAATACAACCCCCCCCCCCACATTAAAACCCACCACCCACATACCCCTAATCTAACCCAAACCCCCCTTTAAAAAACCTAACACTACCCCCCTGAAGATCATCCTACAATGAGTCGTCTTCACTCAGCCGAGCAGCGATGGAACCGAAGAGGAGATCCGGAGCGGCAGAAGTGATCCTCCAAGCGGCGCTGAAGAAGTCTTCCATCCGATGAAGTGATCCTCCAAGCGGCGCTGAAGAAGTCTTCCATCCGGGCGATGTCATGTTCCAAGCGGGGTCTTCAATCTTCTTCTTCAGGATCCATCTTCATTCCGCAGACGCGGAACATCCTTCTTTCCCGACGGACTACCGACGAATGAAGGCTCCTTTAAGGGATGTCATCCAAGATGGCGTCCCTTCAATTCCAATTGGCTGATAGGATTCTATCAGCCAATCGGAATTAAGGTAGGAAAAATCTGATTGGCTGATTGAATCAGCCAATCAGATTGAGCTCGCATTCTATTGGCTTATTGGAACAGCCAATAGAATGTGAGCTCAATCTGATTGGCTGATTGGATCAGCCAATCGGATTGAACTTCAATCTGATTGGCTGATTCAATCAGCCAATCAGATTTTTCCTACATTAATTCCGATTGGCTGATAGAATCCTATCAGCCAATCGGAATTGAAGGGACGCCATCTTGGATGACGTCCCTTAAAGGAGCCTTCATTCATCGGTAGTCCGTCGGGAAAGAAGGATGTTCTGCGTCGGCGGAATGAAGATGGATCCTGAAGAAGAAGATTGAAGACCCCGCTTGGAAGATGACATCGCCTGGATCGAAGACTTGTTCAGCGCCGCTTGGAGGATCACTTCATTGGATGGAAGACTTCTTCAGCACCGCTTGGAGGATCACTTCATCGGATGGAAGATTTCTTCAGCGCCCCTTGGAGGATAACTTCTGCCGTTTCGGATCTCCTCTTCGGTTCCATCGCTGTGTGAAGACGACTCAAGGTAGGATGATCTTCAGGAGCTTAGTGTTAGGTTTATTTAAGGGGGGTTTGGGTTAGATTAGGGGTATGTGGGTGGTGGGTTTTAATGTTGGGGGGGTTGTATTTTTCTTTTACAGGCAAAAGAGCTGAATTCTTTAGGCATGCCCCACGAAAGGCCCTTTTAAGGGCTGGTAAGGTAAAAGAGCTTTGAACTTTTTTAATTTAGAATAGGGTAGGGCATTTTTTTATTTTGGGGGGCTTTGTTATTTTATTAGGGGGCTTAGATTAGGTGTAAGTAGCTTAAAATTGTTGTAATATTTTTTAAATGTTTGTAACTTATTTTTTTTATTTTTTGTAACTTAGCTTTTTTTATTTTTTTTACTTTAGTTAGTTTATGTAATTGTATTTAATTGTAGTTATTTGTAGTTAATTTATTTAATTAATTTAATGATAGTGTAGTGTTAGGTTTAATTGTAACTTAGGTTAGGATTTATTTTACAGGTAATTTTGTATTTCTTTTAGCTAGGTAGTTATTAAATAGTTAATAACTATTTAATAACTACTTAGGTTAGGATTTATTTTACAGGTAATTTTGTATTTCTTTTAGCTAGGTAGTTATTAAATAGTTAATAACTATTTAATAACTATTCTAACTAGCTAAAATAAATACAAAGTTACCTGTAAAATAAATATAAATCCTAAGATAGCTACAATGTAATTATTAATTATATTGTAGCTATCTTAGGGTTTATTTTACAGGTAAGTATTTAGTTTTAAATAGGAATAATTTATTAAAGTATAGTGTAGTGTTAGGTGTAATTGTAACTTAGGTTAGTTTTTATTTTACAGGTTAATTTCTCTTTATTTTAGCTAGGTAAGCTATTAAATAGTTAATAACTATTTAATAGCTATTGTACCTAGTTTAAATAAATTGAAATTTGCCTGTAAAATAAAAATAAATCCTAACATAGCTACGATATAATTATTATTTATATTGTAGCTATATTAGGGTTTATTTTAAAGGTAAGTATTTATTTTTAAATAGGATTAATTTAGTTAATAATAGAAATATTATTTAGATTTATTTAATTCATATTTAAGTTAGGGGGTGTTAGGGTTAGTGTTAGACTTAGGTTTAGGGGTTAATAATTTTATTACAGTGGCGGCGGTGTAGTGGGGGGCAGGATAGGGGTTAGTAAATTTATTATAGGTGGCGACGGTGTAGGGGGGGCAGGATAGGGGTTAATAAATTTAATATAGGTTGCGGCGGGGTCCGGGAGCGGCGGTTTAGGGGTTAATACATATATTATAGTTGCGGCGGGTCAGGGAGCGGCGGTTTAGGGGTTAAACTATTTATTTAGTTGTGGCGAGGTGCGGGATCAGCAGGATAGGGGTTAATAACTTTATTATAGAGGGCGACGGTATAGGGGGGCAGGATAGGGGTTACTAGGTATAATGTAGGTTGCGGCGGTGTCCGGGAGCGGCGGTTTAGGGGTTAATACATTTATAAGAGTTGCGGCGGGGTCTAGGAGCGGCGGTTTAGGGGTTACTACCTTTATTTAGTTGCGGGGGGCTCCGGGGGTGCCGGTATAGGGGGTAGAACAGTGTAGTTTAGTGTGGGTGCTTAGTGACAGGCTAGCAAGAAAGCTGTAAAAAAGCCGAAGAGCAGCGAGATCGGATGAGTGATAACTCTCACAATCCGCTGCTCATCGCCCCATACTTGGTGCACAGCTTTTTGACAGCTTTTTTGATAACTTAGGCGAATTTTTGCAGGTCCGCGGCGGCGATGTGAGGCGAGCTTAGGCGGGTGTATTGGGCCGGCGAAGGCAGGAAAAGTAGACGCGTTGATAACTACCCCCCTATGTTTTAACTGCTCTTGAGAAAGATGGTGTAACCGCTGAAACGCGTTGAGCTAAATAAAGCTACTTTTTTATCCTAAGAATTTTGTTTATATCTTTCCTGACCATTTGTGGAGTCATCTGCGGTGCCATTTATCCAAAACTATTCTACACAGAAACAGTCCTTTTGGAGGAATCATGGAATACAGAGTAAAATCTTCTGGAACCCCCTATGAATCAGCGCCTCTTTCTACAACCTATATTGATTTAACAGCCCTTGGGAGACTGTTGGAAAGCAGCAGTTCTAATCAGAGGGGAGAGGTTATCCATATTGTATACATCTTTTAGATAAAGGTTTGTCTGCCAATACTTTGAAAGGACAAATCTCTGCTCTTTCTGTTTTATTTCACAGAAAGATTGCTAATCTTTCTGATGACTAATATCAAACCTGTTATTAAATCTATCGCTCCTCCTTGGAGTCTAAATTTGGTATTAAAGACTTTGCAGGCTCCTCCTTTTGAGCCTAAGTATTAAACTACTTTCTTGTAAAGTGTTATTTCTCTTGGCTATCTCTTCTGCTAAAATAGTTTCTGAATTGTCTGCTCTCTTTTGCGAGCCTCCTTATCTGATTTTCCATCAAGATAAAGCTGTTTTGCAGACTTCATTTACATTTTTGTCTAAAGTTGTGAATTTTAAAAACATTAATTAATTATTGTTCCTTCCTTGTGTCCTAATCTTAAGAATACTCTTGAAAGATCTTTACATTCTTTGGATGTGGTAAGGTAAGAGCTTTGAAATATTATTTTGATGCTACTAAAGATTTCAGAAAGACTTCTAGTCTATTTGGTATTTTTTCTTGTTCCAGAAAAGGTCAGGAAGCCTCTGCCATTTATTTGGCATCTTAATTGAAACTTCTGATTCACAAAACATATTTGGAGGTGGGGCAGTCGCCGCCTCAGAGAATAACAGCTTATTCTAAAAGATCAGTTGCCACATCTGGGGCTTTCAAGAATGAAGCTTCAGCTGATCAAATCAGCAAAGTAGCCACTTGGTCTTCTTTGAAAACTCTGTGAAAGAAAATCACAAACAGAGGGCGCCTCTGCATAGGGAAATGTTGATGTCTTGTGTTGTGGTTATACTCACAAGAGTGGCAGTACCTTTTGTGCTGAGTAACACAGACTGCGATCTCTCAATGTCCCAGCTTACTGGTCCCTGGTATGGGTACAAATCACACAGATTCTCTGGTATCAACGCCGCATAGGATAAAAAAGCTAATTCTTCCGAAAAGTGCAATTTTGTTTATTTAAAACAGAGTAAAAACTGAGGGTGCAAACGTTCACCCAAAGTGTATAAAAACAATGCAAATTACAGATTGCAACGCGTTTCTCAGCTGTGATAGCTGTTTCATTAGGCTTCCTGTTACACTAGGAGTTTTGTGATTTTCTTTCACAGAGTTTTCATCTTGGATTTGTTTTTCTTCAAGAGGAGCAGCCTGAATACAAGTCTTTAATTGCACTAACCGAGTTTGGAACTTCATCTTATATTGAACAGATTGATGGTCTCCTGTTGGACTAAGATAAGATATTAATCTTACTTATCAATCTGTTGTGATTTATTTTGTGATACAAATATTGTGATATCTTGTTTTTTTATTATTAGACACCATTATTATCACACCCTTGTGCTATTGCGCCCCCTAGAGTTGGACACAATAGTGTTATCAGCATTTTTTATACTTGGTCTTCTTTGAATACCTTTATTAATTTTACCATTTTTACATTTTTGCTTCTTCAGAATCAGCTTTTGGTAGAAAGGTTCTTCAGCCAGCTGTCTCAGTTTGATTGTAGTGCCTATGATTTAGGTTTTTTGAATTTCTAAGAAAACTTAATTATTTTTTTGGATTTAATTTCCCAGCAGAAATAGCTGTTTTTATTTTATCCCTCCCTCTATAGTTACTTGTGGACTTCCACATCTTGGGTATTATACATAATTATACATAATTTATGTAAGAACTTACCTGATTAATTAATTTCTTTCATGGTGGCAAGAGTCCACGAGACTCACCCATTTTTGTATACTGCACATTATTTATCCTGTTCCTCTTTTTTATGCTTTTACTCTTTTTACAGCTTAAAATAGAAAAAATGAATAAAAATACATATAAATGCAAATAACGCCAAATATGTGTGTGCAGGTGATAATATTGAGTGCAAACCAAAAGAACCAAAGAAGTGATATCAACAACTAAAATGTAGAAAAAATATTTAATATAATAAAAAAGAAAGTGAAAAATAAATATGCAATTGCGTTGATCAGACGCATAGATACAGTGTAGTATACAAACAGCAACAATGTTTCAAAGATACAATGTAGATGTAACAATATAAAGAACGATGATGGAGCGTAATGGGAATAAAAGCTATTTCCTGAAGAGATTCAATGTGGCGGTCTTTACATACGCCCAGATTGAAGAAGCAATTCAAACTTCAGTTGGAGCTGGAACAAGACGAAAGACCGATAAAACGGCAAACAAGGCAACAGCATAAGGTTATCACTTATACTTACACCGGAGGTCGGTGATTCGATCCTATGATTTCCTCTCAGTGGTGTATTTCTTCAAGCAGCGGGAAAAACAGTAAACTTGACCAGCGAGGCTCAATCGAAAAACACCTTTGCGTACAGGTAACTGTGAAGCTGCACCTTACTGTTGTGCGCTCCGCCTCCGACTCTGTCTCTCTGCAATCCTCTCACTCAGTCACAAGCCAATCCACTTCTGGATCATCCAAATGCTCTCTAGCATACTTCAGACGGGCCCGGACATGTAATGGCTTAAGCAGGGGTACACATCTGGCACTGCAGGATCTGAGTCCCTGGCGGCGTAGTGTGTTACTGATGGTAGCCTTTGTTACGTTGGTCCCAGCTCTCTGCAGGTCATTCACTAGGTCCCCCCGTGTGGTTCTGGGATGTTTGCTCACCGTTCTTGTGATCATTTTGACCCCACGGGGTGAGATCTTGCGTGGGGCCCCAGATCGAGGGAGATTATCAGTGGTCTTGTATGTCTTCCATTTTCTAATTATTGCTCCCACAGTTGATTTCTTCACACCAAGCTGCTTGCCTATTGCAGATTCAGTCTTCCCAGCCTGGTGCAGGTCTACAATTTTTTTTCTGGTGTCCTTCGACAGCTCTTTGGTCTTCAACATAGTGGAGTTTGGAGTGTGACTGTTTGAGGTTGTGGACAGGTGTCTTTTATACTGATAACAAGTTCAAACAGGTGCCATTAATACAGGTAATGAGTGGAGGACAGAGGCCTCTTAAAGAAGAAGATACAGGTCTGTGAGAGCCAGAAATCTTGCTTGTTTGTAGGTGACCAAATACTTATTTTCCACCATAATATGCAAATAAATTCTTTCCAAATCAGACAATGTAATTGTCTGGATTTGTTTCCACATTTTGTATCTCATAGTTGAGGTATACCTATGATGAAAATTACAGGCCTCTCTCATCTTCTTAAGTGGGAGAACTTGCACAATTGGTGGCTGACTAAATACATTTTTGCCCCACTGTATATGTGTGAGTGTGTGTGTCACACACACATACATACACAAAAATACACACATTCAAACACCCATACATACATGCACACAGAGGAGATAGACATGATGCAGACGGGCACAAAATGGTCAGACATGATGAAAATATGTTTTTCATTAAACTAACATTTTATTTTGGTTTTGTTGTATGCTTTTTTATATTTTACTTTATTTTTTCATACCAAACATTTGACAAAATACAGTGATTATAGGGTGTTGGAAATGTTAAATGTTTTTGTAACTTAAACAAGTACTAAACTTGCCATGTTTGGTATATGGTCAAATAAGAAATGGTAAGCGGAGTGGGGGGGGGGGAGTGGGCCTCTTTGCCCTAAAATGCCCGGGCCTTTTTTTGGTCCCAGTCCGGGCCTGCTCATGCTAAGGCCTGCTCATGTGACATAACAAATGTAACCTTAACATGGGGAAAAAGCAAATATCAGAGGCAGATTGCAGAAATGTATTCTGCAATGGGTTAAGAATAAACAGCATTCTATTGATTCCCCCTTCACATTTATCTGGTAATGAGATCATTGGTACTATTGGATTACTTGCCATATTCTCAGAAGCAGAGGAATAGGAGGAGATGGCAATTCAACAACTAAAGTTTTAAGGGAACAACATGTGGTTAGAGATGCCAGCACAGTAGTAAGAAACCTGAGTTTAGAGACCAAAGATTGTTCTGCAAAGGTTGCAAGCAAATGTATTTGATTGGATACTGTCCTATAAGCTTAGTGGTTCATTTTGGCTCCTTTGTTCTATAAGAATGTCAGGGATTCGTATCCTTCCTTGTTTCACTTGAAGTGCAGGCCTGTTTCTGGTTTCTCTAGCAGTGTTTCTGACACTGGCCACATTCGGGCAGCGCTCAGGAGCTAGTGGAGGCGCTTCACTCCCAGCGATGATGTGGCGCTAGGTGACGTCACAAGCAAGGGAGCTTAGAAAAAACGTTTGCATGTGCAAAGGGATCTGCTGCACAATAATGGACTGCGCATGCAAACGTTTTTACAAAGCTCCCTTGTAGCTGTTACACAACATCGTTGTTATGCCGAGAATTATTTTCACAATCTCTTCACAAACATCGGAACTCTGACCCACCTCCATTCAGCTGCTCTCAGCTCAGCCCCTGTAGCTTATCCTGCACTGAATAGAGGTGGGTCAGAGTTGCGATGTTTGCCAAGAGAATGGGGAAATCATTCTCGGCATAACACCGGTGTTGTGTTGAATCTGGGGGTCTATCAAAATCGGGAATCGGCAATTCCCGGAACCCCGCCCACACATCTCTAACCCGCCCACACATCTCCTAAGCTAACACTATGCCTAACCTCCGCCCAGGCTACCTCCCACTTCTACTAAACTCCACCCAGGATACCTCCCCACTCCTCCAAAATGTCACCCAGCTACGTTGGGACAGATGAGCCATTACATTTACTATATTGACAGCATAGTATTTGTGACAGCTTGTCACGTACAAGGCAGGGTATTTATTAGCTGTGTATTTCGTACTTACGTACGGCTAGATTTAGAGTTTTGTCGGTAACGACCCGCGTAGCTAACACTGGCTTTTTTCTGGCCGCACCTTTTAAATAACTCTGGTATTGAGAGTCCACAGAATGGCTGCGTTAGGCTCCAAAAAAGGAGCGTAGAGCATATTTAACGCAACTGCAACTCTCGATACCAGAGTTGCTTACGGAAGCGGCCAGCTTCAAAAACGTGCTCGTGCACGATTCCCCCATAGAAAACAATGGGGCTGTTTGAGCTGAAAAAAAACCTAACACCTGCAAAAAAGCCGCGTTCAGCTCCTAACGCAGCCCCATTGTTTGCTATGGGGAAACACTTCCTACGTCTGCACCTAACACCCTAACATGTACCCCGAGTCTAAACACCCCTAACCTTACACTTATTAACCCCTAATTTGCCGCCCCCGCTATCGCTGACCCCTGCATATTATTATTAACCCCTAATCTGCCGCTCCGTAAACCGCCGCTACTTACATTATCCATATGTACCCCTAATCTGCTGTCCCAAACACCGCCGACCCCTATATTATATTTATTAACCCCTAATCTGCCCCCCACAACGTCGCCTCCACCTGCCTACACTTATTAACCCCTAATCTGCCGAGCGGACCGCACCGCTATTATAATAAAGTTATTAACCCCTAATCCGCCTCACTAACCCTATAATAAATAGTATTAACCCCTAATCTGCCCTCCCTAACATCGCCGACACCTAACTTCAAACATTAACCCCTAATCTGCCGACTGGAGCTCACCGCTATTCTAATAAATGTATTAACCCCTAAAGCTAAATCTAACCCTAACACTAACACCCCCCTAACTTAAATATAATTTAAATCTAACGAAATTAATTAACTCTTATTAAATAAATTATTCCTATTTAAAGCTAAATACTTACCTGTAAAATAAATCCTAATATAGCTACAATATAAATTATAATTATATTATAGCTATTTTAGGATTTATATTTATTTTACAGGTAACTTTGTATTTATTTTAACCAGGTACAATAGCTATTAAATAGTTAAGAACTATTTAATAGCTAAAATAGTTAAAATAATTACAAATTTACCTAAAAAATAAATCCTAACCTAAGTTACAATTAAACCTAACACTACACTATCAATAAATTAATTAAATAAAATACCTACAATTACCTACAATTAAACCTAACACTACACTATCAATAAATTAATTAAATACAATATCTACAAATAAATACAATGAAATAAACTAACTAAAGTACAAAAAATAAAAAAGAACTAAGTTACAAAAAATAAAAAAATATTTACAAACATCAGAAAAATATTACAACAATTTTAAACTAATTACACCTACTCTAAGCCCCCTAATAAAATAACAGACCCCCAAAATAACAAAATGCCCTACCCTATTCTAAATTACTAAAGTTCAAAGCTCTTTTACCTTACCAGCCCTGAACAGGGCCCTTTGCGGGGCATGCCCCAAAGAATTCAGCTCTTTTGCCTGTAAAAAAAAACATACAATACCCCCCCCCAACATTACAACCCACCACCCACATACCCCTAATCTAACCCAAACCCCCCTTAAATAAACCTAACACTAAGCCCCTGAAGATCTTCCTACCTTGTCTTCACCATGCCAGGTATCACCGATCGTTCCAGGCTCCGAAATCTTCATCTAAGCCCAAGCGGGGGCTAGACATCCATCATCCGACAGCTGAAGAAGTCCAGAAGAGGCTCCAAAGTCTTCATCCTATCCGGGAAGAAGAGTAGATCCGGACCGGCAACCATCTTCTTCCAAGCGGCATCTTCTATCTTCATCCGATGAGGACCGGCTCCATCTTGAAGACCTCCACCGTGGACCCATCTTCTTCCGACGACGACTTCCCGACGAATGACGGTTCCTTTAAGGGACGTCATCCAAGATGGCGTCCCTCGAATTCCGATTGGCTGATAGGATTCTATCAGCCAATCGGAATTAAGGTAGGAAAATTCTGATTGGCTGATGGAATCAGCCAATCAGAATCAAGTTCAATCCGATTGGCTGATCCGATCAGCCAATCAGATTGAGCTTGCATTCTATTGGCTGATCGGAACAGCCAATAGAATGCGAGCTCAATCTGATTGGCTGATTGAATCAGCCAATCGGATTGAACTTGATTCTGATTGGCTGATTCCATCAGCCAATCAGAATTGTCCTACCTTAATTCCGATTGGCTGATAGAATCCTATCAGCCAATCGGAATTCGAGGGACGCCATCTTGGATGACGTCCCTTAAAGGAACCGTCATTCGTCGGGAAGTCGTCGTCGGAAGAAGATGGGTCCACGGTGGAGGTCTTCAAGATGGAGCCGGTCCTCATCGGATGAAGATAGAAGATGCCGCTTGGAAGAAGATGGTTGCCGGTCCGGATCTACTCTTCTTCCCGGATAGGATGAAGACTTTGGAGCCTCTTCTGGACTTCTTCAGCCGTCGGATGATGGATGTCTAGCCCCCGCTTGGGCTTAGATGAAGATTTCGGAGCCTGGAACGATCGGTGATACCTGGCATGGTGAAGACAAGGTAGGAAGATGTTCAGGGGCTTAGTGTTAGGTTTATTTAAGGGGGGTTTGGGTTAGATTAGGGGTATGTGGGTGGTGGGTTGTAATGTTGGGGGGGGGTATTGTATGTGTTTTTTTACAGGCAAAAGAGCTGAATTCTTTGGGGCATGCCCCGCAAAGGGCCCTGTTCAGGGCTGGTAAGGTAAAAGAGCTTTGAACTTTAGTAATTTAGAATAGGGTAGGGCATTTTTTTATTTTGGGGGGCTTTGTTATTTTATTAGGGGGCTTAGAGTAGGTGTAATTAGTTTAAAATTGTTGTAATATTTTTCTGATGTTTGTAAATATTTTTTTATTTTTTGTAACTTAGTTCTTTTTTATTTTTTGTACTTTAGTTAGTTTATTTCATTGTATTTATTTGTAGATATTGTATTTAATTAATTTATTGATAGTGTAGTGTTAGGTTTAATTGTAGGTAATTGTAGGTATTTTATTTAATTAATTTATTGATAGTGTAGTGTTAGGTTTAATTGTAACTTAGGTTAGGATTTATTTTACAGGTAATTTTGTAATTATTTTAACTATTTTAGCTATTAAATAGTTCTTAACTATTTAATAGCTATTGTACCTGGTTAAAATAAATACAAAGTTACCTGTAAAATAAATATTAATCCTAAAATAGCTATAATATAATTATAATTTATATTGTAGCTATATTAGGATTTATTTTACAGGTAAGTATTTAGCTTTAAATAGGAATAATTTATTTAATAAGAGTTAATTTATTTCGTTAGATTTAAATTATATTTAACTTAGGGGGGTGTTAGTGTTAGGGTTAGACTTAGCTTTAGGGGTTAATACATTTATTAGAATAGCGGCGAGATTCGGTCGGCAGATTAGGGGTTAATAATTGAAGTTAGGTGTCGGCGATGTTAGGGAGGGCAGATTAGGGGTTAATACTATTTATTATAGGGTTATTGAGGCGGGAGTGAGGCGGATTAGGGGTTAATAACTTTATTATAGTAGCGGTGAGATCCGCTCGGCAGATTAGGGGTTAATAAGTGTAGGCAGGTGGAGGCGACGTTGAGGGGGGCAGATTAGGGGTTAATAAATATAATATAGGGGTCGGCGGTGTTAGGGGCAGCAGATTAGGGGTACATAAGTATAACGTAGGTGGCGGTCGGCAGATTAGGGGTTAATTATTGTAGGTAGCTGGCGGCGACGTTGTGGGGGGCAGGTTAGGGGTTAATAAATATAATATAGGGGTCGGCGGTGTTAGGGGCAGCAGATTAGGGGTACATAAGTATAACGTAGGTGGCGGTCGGCAGATTAGGGGTTAAAAATATTTAATCGAGTGGCGGCGATGTGGGGGGACCTCGGTTTAGGGGTACATAGGTAGTTTATGGCTGTTAGTGTACTTTAGAGCACAGTAGTTAAGAGCTTTATGAACCGGCGTTAGCCCAGAAAGCTCTTAACTACTGACTTTTTTCTGCGGCTGGAGTTTTGTCGTTAGATTTCTAACGCTCACTTCAGACACGACTCTAAATACCGGAGTTAGGAAGATCCCATTGAAAAGATAGGATACGCAATTGACGTAAGGGGATCTGCGGTATGGAAAAGTCGCGGCTGAAAAGTGAGCGTTAGACCCTTTCCTGACTGACTCCAAATACCGGCGGTAGCCTAAAACCAGCATTAGGAGCCTCTAACGCTGGTTTTCACGGCTACCGCCAAACTCCAAATCTAGGCCTATATAAAGTGGCATATGGCAGAGTTTATAAGTCATTATTTAAAGAGCATATTTAATTATATCACCTATACTTATTGTGTTTATATGTAACGGCTCATCTGTCCCAACATAGCTGGGTGGCATTTTGGAGGAGTGGGGAGGTATCCTGGGTGTAGTTTAGTAGAAGTGGGAGGTAGCCTGGGCGGACTTTAGGCATAGTGTGTGTTGGCTTACGAAACCATTCTCGGCATAACACCGGATAAATCTGACAGCAGCATTTAGTACAGGGCAAAGTAAGGATAGGTTAAGTAACTCCCCGAACGCGGCCACTGTGTGTTCCTCCCACACGCCCTCTTATGGACAAACTTTTTAACATTATCATTCTGCATCTACTGGCAACTTCCTGTCTCTCAGTGATGATGTAATGCCAGTTTACTATATAAACATCACCCAGTCCACTTTGTCTCTGCCCTTGTGTGAGTCCAAATCTACCAAGCACACTCCTGTATTTTGTTCCTGTTCTCCGTGTATGACTCTGACCTTGACTGACTATTTTCCTGGTTCCTGGCTCAGACTATTGTTCCTGTAGTTCCTGCTCTCTGGGTTCCCTTACCTGGCTCAGCTGACTACCCGCTTTTGCATCTGTTCCCTGGCTTGGTACTGACTTCTTCCTGGAAATCCCTATTGCTGTTTATTGTTATTTTAAATAAACTTTTTTTATTTTCTAACCTGCACCTTCTGTTTCCATCTGGTTTCTTGGTTCCCTGGTAAAGAATTTAAGTTTAGAGTGAACCCTCGACTTATAATTAAGCACAACAATTAACAGCAGAAAAAAATTATGTGCTGTCATAGGAGGTAGGTGAGCAGTGCCTCACCTGCCCTATGTGCGTTATTACACCATTTAATACATTTTAACAATAATAATAAAAAAAAAAAAATTATAAAAAAAATGTTTTGTATTTATTGGTGACCCCCCTATCCCCCTGCCACCCGCTCAGCTATCCTATTTTGTTTAATTTTGCGTGTCCAAAGACTCCAAACATTTATTCTCAAAATAAAAACATACACATAAAACCATTTTGTATGGGCTGCTAGAGACTGCCACCCAGTGGCGAATAAGCTTTAATGTCTCCCCTTTGCAGCCCATACCACTCCCAATAGTCTATAGCAGCCTCGGGAGCCCTGCCTGTACCTGTGCCTGTGCCTGCCCCTCAGCCAATCAGCGGTCCCAGTCTCTGAGACTGACAGTGAGTGACTTGCTTCAGTCAGTTGGTGGGACTGGTGTGGCGGGCGGGAGATCATCCCAGGCGTGGAGTGAGACACGCTGTCAGGCCCCAGACAGTGAGTGAAAAGGTCAGGTGAGAGCGAGGTCTCGACTGCAGCCAGCCACGCAGTCATGCACTCAGTGTCCTCGCTCTCAGAGTCTCAGACAGTGGCCGTAGGTGATCGAGAGATGGACGGTCGGTGTGAGAAGTTACTGAAGTTTGACTGAGAAGTACTCAGAACTTCAACTTGAAGGCCGAGGCTCGCTCATCACTCAGTGACAGGTCAGTGAGAGCTGCAGCTGCCGAGCGGTCCCGTGACCTGCGTTGTGTGATGGTTAAGACCGCTAAATTAGTGAACAACTTATTTGACTGCCGTGTGAACTGAATCTATAGTATAATAGTGGAATATGATTTTGGTTTACTGGGAAAGTTATCACATCCCAATGAACAAGTATGATGAGCGCTGAGTGTCCCATACCCCAATGATAACTTTATGTTTGTGCTGAGTATTAACCACTAATCCTGAGTGCGGACTTGCTGTATTTGCTTATTTTTCAACACTCGCTGAGTGATCACTTTTTTATTTTCTGAGAGCTCTGTGTATTCTTAGAGCTTTTAAATTGAGTAGTGCCAATTCTGTGCTGTGTTTGCTTTGTGTTATTTTTGTAGTAACTGAGTGTGGAGTCTGTGGACTGTGTGACACAGATGTGTGTGACTTGTTATGGTACTGTGTGCTGTTTCAATCTGTTACACATAAGTGTGACATAAGTGTTACTGTTGTTCTGAATCAGTGTGTGACACAGATTTTTGTGACTTGCTGTGTTACTGTGTGTTGAATGATTTTAACATACAGAATTGTGACATTATATATATATATATATATATATATATGTTACTGTTGTGATAAATAAGTGCGTGATACAGCTATGTGGGACTTGCTGCATGTTACTGTGTGCTGAAGGAGTGTATTATACAGAAGTGCATGACATTTTGTGTGCTATCGTTGTGCTGAATGAGTGTATTACACAGACAGGTGTGTTACTGTTGTGCTAAATGATTGTATTACACCGATGTGTGTGACTTTCTGTATGTTACTGTTTTGCTCAATGAGTGTATTACACAAAATTGTGTATGAACCTATACATATATTTGCTATGGTATTTGGGCATATTATTCAATGTAGTGCTTTAGAATCATTCTGTGTATATGTGGCTGTATTAAATAATCTGCACACCATATACAATTTGTGAGAAGGGGATGAAAAGAAAGGTTTGTGTGTGTGTGTGTGTGTGTGAGAGAGAGAGAGAGAGAGAGAGAGAGAGTGAGGTAGAAAAAGTGTGTGAGAGAGGGAGTGAAAGTATGAGAGAGAGAAAGTGTGTGAGAGAGAGTGAAAGTGTGTGAGAGAGTGAGAGAGAGAGAGAGTGTGAGAGAGAGAAAGTGTATGTGTGAGAGAAAGAGAGAGAGAAAGTGTGTGTGTGTGTGTGTGTGTGTGTGTGTGAGAGAGAGAGAGAGAGAGAGAGAGAGAAAGTGTGTGTGAGAGAGAGAGAGAGAGAAAGTGTGTGAGAGAGAGAGTGTGAAAGAGAGAGAGTGTGAAAGAGAGAGAGAAAGTGTGTGAGAGAGAGAAAGTGTGTGAGAGAGAGAAAGTGTGTGAGAGAAAGTGTGTGTGTGAGAGAGAGTGTGTGTGTGAGAGTGTGTGTGTGAGAGAGAAAGTGTGAGAGAGAGAGAGTAAGTGTGAGAGAGAGAGTAAGTGTGTGAGAGAGAGTAAGTGTGTGTGAGAGAGAGTAAGTGTGTGAGAGAGAGTAAGTGTGTGAGACAGAGTAAGTGTGTGAGAGAGAGTGAGTGTGTGAGCGAGAGTGAGTGTGTGAGAGAAGGTGAGTGTGTGAGAGAAGGTGAGTGTGTGAGAGAGAGTGAGTGTGTGAGAGAGTGTGAGTGTGTGAGAGAGAGTGTGAGTGTGTGTGTGAGAGAGAGTGTGAGTGTGTGTGAGAGAGAGTGTGAGTGTGTGTGAGAGAGAGTGTGAGTGTGTGTGAGAGAGAGTGTGTGTGTGAGAGAGAGTGTGTGTGTGTGAGAGTGAGTGTGTGTGTATGAGAGAGAGTGAGTGTGTGTGTGAGAGAGAGAGAGAGAGAGAGAGAGAGTGAGTGTGTGAGTGAGAGAGTTAGAGTGTGTGTGTGTGTATTTCTCGGGCATATCATTGCCAGTGCCTCACCAGCCTCTGACCTCACCACACGTCACTGGAAAAAATAGTATGCATAAGTTCTCCCAAGAGGATCTAAATTATAATTCTGAATGGAAAAGATGAAATAGCAGGAAGGAGATGGTTGCTAAAATCTCTGAATTTTAGTACTGAAGAACACTTGTAAACAAATCCAGGCTATATAATAGGGCAGTAAATACATCCAGTAAACAAACAAATTCAGCACAAACAAGCAGGTTATGTGAATAATCCAAATCCTAAATGAAGTAAAAAAAAGTCCCAACAGATCCAGGTTACAAACAGACAGACAATAACAAAAAATCTGATGCTGAATAAAGTAGCAATTTAATAGAGAGAGACAAGCAGGTCTCAAGGAAAGATCAGGTGACCAAAAATCCAGAAAAAAATAAGAGCACACTAAATGTAGAAAAAAGACCTAAGGATAAGGAAGACAGAACAAAAACAAATGCAGATCTCTAATATTAGAACCTTGCGCCTCTTGTTACAGTAATAGAGATTAGGATAGACAAACCTTGATCTGGAAATGTTGACAATAATTTCAGCTTTGTAGAAAACAATCCTACTATAGAACATATCAGCTGTATCCACTCTCTTCATATAAAAAAATAAATTACTGCATTGTTCTTCTTGATTTTAGATGAAAATCTCACCAAACTAGAAACTGGTGTTTTCTCAATCAATTATTTAAGCCACTGTTTATTTCTATCTATCTATATATCTATTTATTATCTATCTAATCTATGTATCTATCTATTAATTTATCTATTCCTCTATCTATTTATCATCTAACTATTTATTATCTATTATTCTATCTATTTATCATTTATCTATCATCTATCTGTCTATTCATCTATCTTTGTATCATCTAGCTAATCAATCTATCTAGCATCTATCTAGCATCTCTCATCTATCATCCATCTATCTATCTATCTATCTATCTATCATTTATCAATTATATATATTTATCTTTCTATTTATAATCTATCTAATCTATGTATGTATCTATCTATGTATGCATTCATCTATCTATCATCTATCTATAATCTATCATCTATCTATCATCTATATATAAGGATAAAATACAGTAGATGGATCTGGACTTATACCTCAAATAACTCGAGGCCAACTCCAAAGTATACTGTGATCTCTCAAACACAGTTAGAAATTAATAAATAAACAAAAAAGGATAGGAGTGGCGCACTAAGCTGAGTTATAAATAAAATAAAATATGCAAGTCTCCAATATATGTAGTATTACTTAAAAAGTGTCACTTCTTATAAGAGGTCATGAAAAAACACTAAAATTAATGATCCAGTTAATTAAATCAGATTCTCATAAAATCTATTAGATAAATTAATAAGAGTGCTAGTAAATAAAGTTCAGATAAAATATTTATTCTCACAAAAAGGCAAATGCATTCATTCAAGTAAAATATAAAATGAAAATAAAAATAAAAAATAAAATATTAATTAATCAAAAAATGAAAAAAGATGTGGCCACGTCTAATAATTAATCATATATATATAGAATCCTAAAAGACGGTATTTATAATAACCAAGTTATGCATATAAAAAAATTCTAATTGTAAAGATAACTGCTGCGGTCTTGTAAAGGACTGGATGGTAATTTATTATTATCCAGCAAGGTCTGTTTCCTTAAAGTAAGTCTGTGCAAATGTCTGTTTAATTCGATATAGCAAACAATTGTGATGATAGGTAAAGAGGTTAACTGTAGTTGATGAGTTCCTAAAAACTAAACAAATGCTGACCGGTCAGTCAAATAGATGTTCCCATTTAAGTGTAAGAGCTTGCACGTACCTAACAGACTTTGTGGCTGTAAGCGGCTCCGGTGCTATGTAGATGCTTTCCCTGGGCAATCAGCTGCGGACACTACACGCCGAGTATCGGTTCACTCCTAAGCGTGGCTTCAGCGTCTTCACTGTCAGCGTGTGCGTGTTCTTCGTCACCTGACTCAAGTGACCAATCCGGATCCTTGAAAAACGTACCAAATTCAAATAGTTCACTGCTAATCTCAGACAATCCAATATCAAGTGGTTCATAGGTTGTAAGTCATTCAATGACTTACAACCTATGAACCACTTTTTATTTTTATTTTCATTTTATATTTTACTTGAATGAATGCATTTGCCTTTTTGTGAGAATAAATATTTTATCTGAACTTTATTTACTAGCACTCTTATTAATTTATCTAATAGATTTTATGAGAATCTGATTTAATTAACTGGATCATTCATTTTAGTGTTTTTTCATGACCTCTTATAAGAAGTGACACTTTTTAAGTAATACTACATATATTGGAGACTTGCATATTTTATTTTATTTATAACTCAGCCTAGTGCGCCACTCCTATCCTTTTTTGTTTATTTATCATCTATATATATGTCTGTCTGTGTCTATCTATCTATTTTTCTTTCTATCTATCTATTTCTCTTTCTATCTATTGTTCCACTGGAAAGCTTAGATGAATGTTTACCTATTTATTTTAATATGTCATTATGCTCCTAGGAAACATTTGGCACAAATCCAACTGAAACACGATGTTTCCCCTCAGTGAAAGAGGATGTTGACCATTCAGGTAAATCATTTTTATATTTAGTCATCAACACTGTAAAAACAATATGTCGCTGGTAATTGAGGATAATGTTAATAAATGTATCCCTGCGCTTTCTCCTATATCTGCAGCTGAAGAAGTAACGACCCAACATGAAAATTCCAGAGGGAGTAAATTAGTTGAAGATGCGTACAGTGCTGTAGAACGTGTGAGGAATAAGATTGTTGAGTTTGCATTTCAAGAGATAGAGAGAATCATTAAAGAGCATATCAGGTGTTGTGTGAAGGAGAACAAGGACTTGGGGAAAGCGCTTCTTACTTTTATTGTAAGAAACATTAAAAAAGAGTCTAAACTAAACTTTAACACTTCTGACTCATGTAAAATCACCTTAATGGTGGAAAACGAATTAAAGGGAAAAGCCATAGAAGCGTGCACTAGTGCATTCTCAGAAACTGTGAGTAAGGATCAGACCTTTCTGGGACAAATAAACAGATTTGTTATACGTGTTCTGAAACAAGTGAAAGTGTCTTTGGTTAAAAATATTAATCTAATTACCAATTTGGTAGAGATTGAAGATGAAATTACACGCATTATAAAATGTGCACCCACCAAAACATTTATAAATGGCACCATAATTCCCCAAATTATCCTAAACATTACAGACGGCTCCAGTTACACAGAGGATGATTGGATTAGGTTCCATGATGTAATGAGAGTGAAAACAAATCTGCAGAACACAGCATCCGAGTATCTAATTCATAGATTTATTGATCTCTTTGCAAATAAGATAACTCATCTGAATAAAACTATGTGGGAAAATGACTATATTCAACAAGGTGCATTAATGCTAAAGAAAAAGGTTAAGTTTTGGCTTGAGAAGACTCTAATAAAGAATAAAGACATCAGTGTAAACCCTGCAGGCACTAGTAACCCATACTAAGGACATTTAAGCAATAAAGACAAAAGCACCAATATGAAGAAGGTACAGAGGGAAAGCTACCAAACCACAGAGGTAAAAAGTTTATTACTATAACTGAGATAAGGAGCAGTCTGCAATAAAGATTACCTTGTATCTAAGCCTCTGCAGACTGCTCCTTATCTCAGTTATATTAATATACTTTTCACCTCTGTGATTACCTTGTATCTAAGCCTCTGCAGACTGCCCCTTATCTCAGTTATAGTAATATACATTTTACCTCTGTGATTACCTTGTATCTAAGCCTCTGAAGACTGCCCCTTATCTCAGTTATATTAATATACTTTTTACCTCTGTGCTTACCTTGTATCTAAGCCTCTGCAGACTGCTCCTTATCTCAGTTATATTAATACACTTTTTACCTCTATGATTACCTTGTATCTAAGCCTCTGCAGACTGCTCCTTATCTCAGTTATATTAATACACTTTTTACCTCTATGATTACCTTGTATCTAAGCCTCTGCAGACTGCCCCTTATCTCAGTTATAGTAATATACATTTTACCTCTGTGATTACCTTGTATCTAAGCCTCTGAAGACTGCCCCTTATCTCAGTTATATTAATACACTTTTTACCTCTATGATTACCTTGTATCTAAGCCTCTGCAGACTGCTCCTTATCTCAGTTATATTAATACACTTTTTACCTCTATGATTACCTTGTATCTAAGCCTCTGCAGACTGCTCCTTATCTCAATTATATTAATACACTTTTTACCTCTATGATTACCTTGTATCTAAGCCTCTGCAGACTGCTCCTTATCTCAGTTATATTAATACACTTTTTACCTCCGTGATTACCTTGTATCTAAGCCTCTGCAGACTGCCCCTTATCTCAGTTATAGTAATATACATTTTACCTCTGTGATTACCTTGTATCTAAGCCTCTGAAGACTGCCCCTTATCTCAGTTATATTAATATACTTTTTACCTCTGTGCTTACCTTGTATCTAAGCCTCTGCAGACTGCTCCTTATCTCAGTTATATTAATACACTTTTTACCTCTATGATTACCTTGTATCTAAGCCTCTGCAGACTGCTCCTTATCTCAGTTATATTAATACACTTTTACCTCCGTGATTACCTTGTATCTAAGCCTCTGCAGACTTCTCCTTATCTCAGTTATATTAATACACTTTTAACTCTGTGATTACCTTGTATCTAAGCCTCTGCAGACTGCTCCTTATATCAGTTATATTAATATACTGTTTACCTCTGTGATTACTTTGTATCTAAGCCTCTGCAGACTGCTCCTTATCTCAGTTAAAATAATATACTTTTTACCTCTGTGATTACTTTGTATCTAACCCTCTGCAGACTGCCCCTTATCTCAGTTAAATTAATATACTTTTTACCTCTTTGTTTACCTTGTATATAAGCCTCTGCAGACGGCACCTATCTCAGTTAAATTTATATATTTTTTACCTCTGTGATTACCTTGAATCTAAGCCTCTGCAGACTGCCCCCTTATTTCAGTTCTTTTGACAGACTTGCAATTTAGCCAACAGTGCTGACTCATAAATAACTCCACAGAAGTGAGCACAGTGTTATCTATATGGCACAAATGACCTAGCGCTGTCTAGCTATGAAAAACTGTCAAAACGTAGAAATTAGCATACGAGCCTACGTAGGTTTAGTTTTCAACAAAGAATACCAAAATAAGTAAAATGACATGATAAAAGTAAATTGGAAAGTTGTTTAAAATTGCATGGCCTATCTGAATCATGAGAGATTTATTTTGAATAGACTGTCCCTTTAAATATAATTTATTAGACAGTAGGTTACATTTCAAGTCCTTTTGAGCCGTTGAGTGATTTTGTTTGTGCTGTATAATAAAAATACTAAATAAAATAAAATAAAAATATTAAAATATGAAAAAATATTATTATTGTGATTATTGAATTGTATACTGTTAATGGCACATAATTATTTTCCACTCCAATTAAATTATAGTTGACAAAGTTACTAGAAGCTACTTATCATGACTAGGAGATATTTATTTATCAATAATAGTTTAATTTTTTATTCAAAATGTATATAGAAATTGCAACTAAATGAAATGTAAACCCAGACATTTTTGAATAAGTCACAGTATACACTAATTGTCATATAACTGCATGTCATAGACACTACTATACAGAATATGTACAGATACTGATATAAATATACAGTATACACTAATTGTCATATAACTGTATGTAATAGACACTACTATACAGAATATGTACAGATACTGATATAAATATACAGTATACACTAATTGTCATATAACTGCATGTAATAGACACTACTATACAGAATATGTACAGATACTGATATAAATATATACAGTATACACTAATTGTCATATAACTGCATGTAATAGACACTACTATACAGAATATGTACAGATACTGATATAAATATACAGTATACACTAATTGTCATATAACTGCATGTCATAGACACTACTATACAGAATATGTACAGATACTGATATAAATATACAGTATACACTAATTGTCATATAACTGTATGTAATAGACACTACTATACAGAATATGTACAGATACTGATATAAATATACAGTATACACTAATTGTCATATAACTGCATGTAATAGACACTACTATACAGAATATGTACAGATACTGATATAAATATATACAGTATACACTAATTGTCATATAACTGCATGTAATAGACACTACTATACAGAATATGTACAGATACTGATATAAATATACAGTATACACTAATTGTCATATAACTGCATGTAATAGACACTACTATACAGAATAATATGCACAGATACTGATATAAATATACAGTATACACTAATTGTCATATAACTGTATGTAATAGACACTACTATACAGAATATGTACAGATACTGATATAAATATACAGTATACACTAATTGTCATATAACTGCATGTAATAGACACTACTATACAGAATATGTACAGATACTGATATAAATATACAGTATACACTAATTGTCATATAACTGCATGTAATAGACACTACTATACAGAATATGTACAGATACTGATATAAATATACAGTATACACTAATTGTCATATAACTGCATGTAATAGACACTACTATACAGAATATGTACAGATACTGATATAAATATACAGTATACACTAATTGTCATATAACTGCATGTAATAGACACTATTATACAGAATATGTACAGATACTGATATAAATATTCAGTATACACTAATTGTCATATAACTGCATGTAACAGACACTACTATACACAATATGTACAGATACTGATATAAATATACAGTATACTAATTGTCATATAACTGCATGTAATAGACGCTACTATACAGAATATGTACAGATACTGATATAAATATACAGTATACACTAATTGTCATATAACTGCATGTAATAGACACTACTATACAGAATATGTACAGATACTGATATAAATATACAGTATACACTAATTGTTATATATCTGCATGTAATAGACACTACTATACAGAATATGTACAGAATAATATGCACAGATACTGATATAAATATACAGTATATACATTAATTGTCATATAACTGCATGTAATAGACACTACTATACAGAATATGTACAGATACTGATATAAATATACAGTATACACTAATTGTCATATAACTGCATGTAATAGACACTACTGTACAGAATATGTACTGATATAAATATACAGTATACACTAATTGTCATATAACTGCATGTAGCATACACTACTATACAGAATATGTATAGATACTGATATAAATATACAGTATACACTAATTATAATATAACTTTATGTAATAGACACTACTATACAGAATATGTACAGATACTGATATAAATATACAGTATAAACTAATTCTCATATAACTGCATGTAACAGACACTACTATACAGAATATGTACTGATACTGATATAAATATACAGTATACACTAATTATCATATAACTGCATGTAATAGACACTACTATACAGAATATGTTACAGATACTGATATAAATATACAGTATATACTAATTGTCATATAACTGCATGTAATAGACACTACTATACTGAATATGTACTGATACTGATATAAATATACAGTATACACTAATTGTCATATAAGTGCATGTAATAGACACTACTATACAGAATATGTACAGATACTGATATAAAAATACAGTATACACTAATTGTCATATAACTGCATGTAATAGACACTACTATACAGAATATGTACAGATACGGATATAAATATACAGTATACACTAATTGTCATATAACTGCATGTAATAGACACTACTATACAGAATATGTACAGATACTGATATAAATATACAGTATATACACTAATTGTCATATAACTGCATGTAATAGACACTACTATACAGAATAATATGCACAGATACTGATATAAATATACAGTATACATTAATTGTCATATAACTACATGTAATAGACACTACTATACAGAATAATGTGTACAGATGCTGATATAAATATACAGTATACACTAATTGTCACATAACTGCATGTAATCGACACTACTATACAGAATATGTACAGCTACTGATATAAATATACAGTATATACTAATTGTCATATAACTGCATGTAATAGACACTACTATACAGAATATGTACAGATACTGATATAAATATACAGTATACACTAATTGTCATATAACTGCATGTAACAGACACTACTATACAGAATATGTACAGACACTGATATAAATATACAGTATACACTAATTGTCATATAACTGCATGTAATAGACACTACTATACAGAATATGTAAAGATACTGATATAAATATACAGTATACACTAATTGTCATATAACTGCATGTAATAGACACTACTATACAGAATATGTAAAGATACTGATATAAATATACAGTATACACTGTCATATAACTGCATGTAATAGACACTACTATACAGAATATGTAAAGATACTGATATAAATATACAGTATACACTAATTGTCATATAACTGGATGTAATAGACACTACTATACAGAATATGTACAGATACTGATATAAATATACAGTATACACTAATTACATATAACTGTATGTAACAGACACTACTATACAGAATATGTACAGATACTGATATAAAAATACAGTATACACTAATTGTCATATAGCTGCATGTAATAGACAGTACTATACAGAATATGCACAGATACTGATATAAATATACAGTATACATTAATTGTCATATAACTGCATGTAATAGACACTACTATACAGAATAATGTGTACAGATGCTGATATAAATATACAGTATACACTAATTGTCACATAATTGCATGTAATCGACACTACTATACAGAATATGTACAGGTACTGATATAAATATACAGTATATAATAATTGTCATATAACTACATGTAATAGACACTACTATACAGAATATGTACAGATACTGATATAAATATACAGTATACACTAATTGTCACATAACTGCATGTAACAGACATTACTATACAGAATATGTACATATACTGATATAAATATACAGTATACACTAATTGTCATATAACTGCATGTAATAGACACTACTATACAGAATATGTACAGATACTGATATAAATATACAGTATACACTAATTACATATAACTGTATGTAATAGACACTACTATACAGAATATGCAGATACTGATATAAATATACAGTATATACTAATTGTCATTTAACTGCATGTAATAGACACTACTAAACAGAATATGTACAGATACTGATATAAATATACAGTATACACTAATTGTCATATAACTGCATGTAATAGACACTACTATACAGAATATGTACAGATACTGATATAAATATACAGTATACACTAATTATCATATAACTGCATGTAATAGACACTACTATACAGAATATGCACAGATACTGATATAAATATACAGTATACACTTATTGTCATATAACTGCATGTAATAGACACTACTATACAGAATATGTACAGATACTGATATAAATATACAGTATACACTAATTGTCATATAACTGCATGTAATAGACACTACTATACAGAATAATATGCACAGATACTGATATAAATATACAGTATACACTAATTACATATAACTGTATGTAATAGACACTACTATACAGAATATGCACAGATACTGATATAAATATACAGTATATACTAATTGTCATATAACTGCATGTAATAGACACTACTAAACAGAATATGTACAGACTAGTACTAAAGCCCGTGTACACGGGCCATTTTTTGCAGTACAGCGGTCCCACCCCTTGCTCTCTCCCCCCTCTCTTTTGCTCTCTTTTCCCCCCTCTCTTTTGCTTTCTCTCCCCCCTCTCTTTTGCTTTCTCTCCCCCCTCTCCTTTGCTCTCTCTCTCCCCTCTTTTGCTTTCTCTCCCCCCTCTCCTTTGCTCTCTCTCTCCCCTCTTTTGCTCTCTCTCTCCCCTCTTTTGCTCCCCCCCCCCCATCTTTGGCTCTCTCCCCTCTTTTGCTCTCTCTCTCCCCCCTCTTTGGCTCCCCCTCCCTTTGGCTCCCCCCCCCCTTTGGCCCCCCCCCCTTTGGCTCTCCCACCCCCCTTTGGCTCTCTCTCCCCCCTCTTTGGCTCTCTCCCCTCTTTTGCTCTCTCTCCTCTTTGGCTCTCTTTCCTCTTTGGCTCTCTCTCTCTCCCCCCTCTTTGGCTCTCCCCTCCCCTTTGGCTCCCCCCCCTCTTTGGCTCTCCCCCCCCCTCTTTTTCTCTCTCTCTCCCCCCTCTTTGGCTCTCTCCCCCCTCTTTTGTTCTCTCCCCCCTCTTTGGCTCTCCCCCCCCCCTCTTTGGCTCTGCCCCCCCCTCTTTGGCTCTCTCCCCTCTTTTGCTCTCCTCTTTGGCTCTCTTTCCTCTTTGGCTCTCTCTCTCCCCCCTCTTTGGCTCTCCCCCCCCTTTAGCTCTCTCCCCCCCCCTTTGGCTCTCTCCCCCCCTCTTTGGCTCTCTCCCCCCCTCTTTGGCTCTCTCTCCCCCCTCTTTGGCTCTCTCTCCTCTTTGGCTCTCTCTCCCCCCTCTTTGGCTCTCTATCTCCCCCCTCTTTGGCTCCCCCCCCTTCTCTTTGGCTCCCGCCCCCTTTGTCTCTCTCCCCCCCCTTTGTCTCTCCCCCCCCTTTGTCTCTCTCCCCCCCTTGTCTCTCTCCCCCCCCTTTGTCTCTCTCCCCCCCCTTTGTCTCTCTCCCCCCCCTTTGTCTCTCTCCCCCCCCTTTGTCTCTCTCCCCCCCCTTTGTCTCTCTCCCCCCCCCCTTTGTCTCTCCCCCCCCCTTTGTCTCTCCCCCCCCCCTTTGTCTCTCTCCCCCCCCTTGTCTCTCTCCCCCCCCTTTGTCTCTCTCCCCCCCTTTGTCTCTCTCCCCCCCCTTTGTCTCTCTCCCCCCCCTTTGTCTCTCTCCCCCCCCCCCTTTGTCTCTCTCCCCCCCCTTTGTCTTTCTCCCCCCCCCCTTTGTCTTTCTCCCCCCCCTTTGTCTTTCTCCCCCCCCCCTTTGTCTTTCTCCCCCCCCTTTGTCTTTCTCCCCCCCCCCCTTTGTCTCTCTCCCCCCCTCTCCTGCTCCCTCTCTGGCTGTGTTCACATCGCGGGACCCCGCCCGGCCACGCCCCATCGCGGCGACACCCGCCCGGCCACGCCCCTCGCGACGCCCGGCCACGCCCCCATCGCAACGCTCCCGTCGGCCACAAACAGCTGTGAGGTCTGGGGAGCGCGTGGCCGCTTCTCACGCAGCAGACCTCACAGCTGTTTGTGTACCTCGCGCTCCCTATCTCACAGCTGCTTGTATGCTGTGTACCTCGCGCTCCCTATCTCAAGGCCAAGTGTTTGTCTCTACTGCGCATGACGGCTTCAGACAAACACTTGGCCTTTTATAATATAGGATACTGATATAAATATACAGTATACACTAATTGTCATATAACTGCATGTAATAGACACTACTATACAGAATATGTACAGATACTGATATAAATATACAGTATACACTAATTATCATATAACTGCATGTAATAGACACCACTATACATAATATTTACAGATACTGATATAAATATACAGTATACACTAATAGTCATATAACTGCTTGTAATAGACACTACTATACAGAATATGTACAGATACTGACGTAAATATACAGTATACACTAATTGTCACATAACTGCATGTAATAGACGCTACTATACAGAATATGTACAGATACTGATATAAATATACTGTATACACTAATTGTCATATAACTGCATGTAATAGACACTACTATACAGAATATGTACAGATACTGATATAAATATACAGTATACACTAATTGTCATATAACTGCATGTAATAGACACTACTATACAGAATAATATGCACAGATACTCATATAAATATACAGTATACACTAATGGTCATATAACTGCATGTAATAGACTACTATACAGAATAATATATACAGATGCTGATATAAATATTCACTATACACTAATTGTCATATAACTGCATGTAATAGACACTACTATACAGAATAATATGCACAGATACTGATATAAATATACAGTATATACTAATTGTTATATAACTGCATGTATTAGACACTACTATACAGAATTTGCACAGATACTGATATAAATATACAGTATACACTAATTGACATATAACTGCATGTAATAGACACTACTATACAGAATAATATGCACAGATACTGATGTAAATATACAGTATACACTAATTGTCATATAACTGCATGTAATAGACACTACTATACAGAAAAATATGCACACATACTAATATAAATATACAGTATACACTAATTGTCATATAACTGCATTTAATAGACACTACTATACAGAATAATATGCACAGATACTGATGTAAATATACAGTATACACTAATTGTCATATAACTGCATGTAATAGACACTACTATACAGAATATGTACAGATACTGATATAAATGTGCAGTATACACTAATTGTCATATAACTGCATGTAATAGACACTAATATACAGAATAATATGCACAGATACTGATATAAATATACACTATACACTAATTGTCATATAACTGCATATAATAGACACTACTATAAAGAATATGTACAGATACTGATATAAATATACAGTATACACTAATTGTCATATAACTGCATGTAATAGACACTACTATACAGAGTAATATGCACAGATACTGATATAAATATGCAGTATACACTAATTGTGATAGAACTGCATGTAATATACACTACTATACAAAGTAATATGCACAGATACTGATATAAAACATAATTTATGCTTACCTGATAAATTTATTTCTCTTGTGGTGTATCCAGTCCACGGATCATCCATTACTTGTGGGATATTCTCCTTCCCAACAGGAAGCTGCAAGAGGATCACCCACAGCAGAGCTGTCTATATAGCTCCTCCCCTAACTGCCACTACCAGTCATTTGACCGAAGACAAGCAAGAGAAAGGAGAAACTATAGGGTGCAGTGGTGACTGTAGTTTAAAAATAAAAAACACCTGCCTTAAAATGACAGGGCGAGCCGTGGACTGGATACACCACAAGAGAAATAAATTTATCAGGTAAGCATAAATTATGTTTTCTCTTGTAAGGTGTATCCAGTCCACGGATCATCCATTACTTGTGGGATACCAATACCAAAGCTATAGGACACGGATGAAGGGAGGGACAAGGCAGGCGCTTAAATGGAAGGCACCACTGCCTGCAAGACCTTTCTCCCAAAAATAGCCTCCGAAGAAGCAAAAGTATCAAATTTTAAAAACCCATGTGAAAGCTACCGCTCTAGTAGAATGAGCTGTAATCCTTTCAGGAGGCTGCTGGCCAGCAGTCTCATAAGCTAAGTGTATTATACTCCTTAGCCAAAAGAAAGAGAGGTTGCCGAAGCCTTTTGGCCTCTCCTCTGTCCAGAGTAGACAACAAAAAATGCAGATGTTTGACGAAAATCTTTAGTAGCTTGTAAATAAAACTTTAAAGCACGAACCACGTCAAGATTGTGTAAAAGACGTTCCTTCTTGAAGAAGGATTAGGACACAGTGACGGTACAACAATCTCCTGATTGATATTTTTATTAGATACCACCTTAGGTAAAAAACCAGGTTTGGTACGTAACACTACCTTATCTGCATAAAAAAATAGGATAAGGGGAATCACATTGTAAAGCAGATAACTCTGAAATTCTTGAGCCGAGGAGATAGCTACTAAAAACAGAACCTTCCAAGATAAGAGCTTAATATCTATGGAATGCAAAGGTTCAAACGGAACCCCTTGAAGAACCTTAAGAACTAAATTTAAACTCCAATACAGAGCAACAGGTTTAAACACAGGCTTGATTCTGAAAAAACGCCTGCACGTCTGGAACCTCAGCCAGACGTTTGTGCAAAAGAATAGACAGAGCAGAAATATGTCCTTTTAAGGAACTAGCTGACAAACCCTTCTCTAATCCTTCTTGGAGAAAAGATAATATCCTAGGAATCCTGACCTTACTCCATGAGTAACCCTTGGATTCACACCAATGAAGATATTTACACCATATCTTATGATAGATTTTCCTGGTGACAGGCTTTCGCACCTGTATTAAGGTATCAATGACCGACTCGGAGGAACCACGCTTTGATAAAATCAAGCGTTCAATCTCCAAGCAGTCAGCCGCAGAGAAATTAGATTTGGATGGTTGAAAGGACACTGAAGTAGAAGGTCCTGCCTCAGAGGCAGAGTCCATGGTGGAAAGGATGACATGTCCACCAGATCTGCATACCAAGTCCTGCATGGCCACGCAGGTGCTATCAAAATTACTGATGCTCTCTCCTGTTTGATCTTGGCAATCAGACGAGGGAGCAGAGGAAACGGTGGAAACACATAAGCCAGGTTGAAGGACCAAGGCGCTGCTAGAACATCTATCAGCGCTGCCTTGGGATCCCTGGACCTGGATCCGTAACAAGGAAGCTTGGCGTTCTGGCGAGACGCCATGAGATCCAGTTCTGGTTTGCCCCAACGTTGAATCAACTGTGCAAAGACCTCCGGATGGAGCTCCCACTCCACCGGATGAAAAGTCTGATGACTTAGAAAATCTGCCTCCCAGTTCTCTACTCCTGGGATATGGATATCTGATAGATGGCAAGAGTGAATCTCTGCCCATTGAATTATCTTTGAAACCTCCAACATCACTAGGGAACTCCTTGTTCCCCCTTGAAGGTTGATGTAAGCTACAGTCGTGATGTTGTCCGAATGAAATCTGATGAATCTCACTGAAGCTAGCTGAGGCCAAGCCTGAAGAGCATTGAATATCGCTCTTAGTTCCAGAATGTTTATTGGAAGGAGTGCCTCCTCCTGAGTCCACGACCCCTGAGCCTTCAGAGAGTTCCAGACTGCACCCCAGCCCAGAAGGCTGGCATCTGTTGTTACTATTGTCCAATCTGGCCTGCGGAAGGTCATACCTTTGGACAGATGGACCCGAGATAGCCACCAGAGAAGAGAATCCCTGGTCTCTTGATCCAGATTTAGTAGAGGGGACAAATCTGTGTAATCCCCATTCCACTGACTGAGCATGCAGAGTTGCAGCGGTCTGAGATGTAGGCGGGCAAACGGAACTATGTCCATTGCCGCTACCATTAAGCCGATTACTTCCATACACTGAGCCAACGAAGGGCGAGAAGTATAATAAAGAACACGGCAGGAATTTAGAAGTTTTGACAACCTGTCCTCTGTCAGGTAAATCCTCATTTCTACAGAATCTATCAGAGTTCCCAGGAAGGAAACTCTTGTGAGAGGGGATAGAGAACTCTTCTTTTCATTCACTTTCCACCCATGAGACCTCAGGAATGCCAGAAAAATGTCCGTATGGGACTTGGCAATTTGGAAATTCGACGCCTGTATCAGAATGTCGTCTAAGTAAGGGGCTACTGCTATGCCCCGCGGCCTTAGGACCACCAGAAGTGACCCCAGAACCTTCGTAAAGATTCTTGGTGCCGTAGCTAACCCAAAGGGAAGAGCCACAAACTGGTAATGCCTGTCTAGGAAGGCAAACCTGAGAAACCTATGATGATCTTTGTGTATCGGAATGTGAAGATAAGCATCCTTTAAGTCCACGGTAGTCATGTATTGACCCTCCTGGATCATAGGTAGGATGGTTTGAATAGTCTCCATCTTGAAAGATGGGACCCTGAGAAATTTGTTTAGGATCTTGAGATCTAAGATTGGTCTGAAGGTTCCCTCTTTCTTGGGAACCACAAAGAGATTTGAATAGAAGCCTTGCCCCTGTTCCTCCTTTGGTACTGGGTGGATCACTCCCATAACTAGGAGGTCTTGAAGACAATGTAAGAATGCCACCACTTGAGCGGGAGTCCCTTGAGCAGGAGTCAAAGGTTCTGACATGTGGGGCGAGTTAGTCGGCATAACTTCCCCCTTGTCAATTTCCTCTGGTGATAAATCTTTTAAAGACAGAATATGATCTTTATAACTTAAAGTAAAATCAGTACATTTGGTACACATTCTAAGAGGGTATTCCACAATGGCTTCTAAACATAATGAACAAGGAGTTTCCTCTATGTCAGACATGTTTAAACAGACTAGCAATGAGACCAGCAAGCTTGGAAAACACTTTGATAAATGTAAACAAGCAAAAAATAAAAACGGTACTGTGCCTTTAAGAGAAACAAATTTTGTCAGAAATTGAAAAACAGTGATAAAAAGCAGTAAATCTTACGAAATTTTTACAGTGTGTATAATAGACTAACAGAGCATTGCACCCACTTGCAAATGGATGATTAACCCCTTAGTTTCAAAACCGGATAAAAAAAAACATATAAACGTTTTTTAACAGTCACAACAAACTGCCACAGCTCTGCTGTGGCCCTACCTGCACATAAAATGACTTTTAAAGGCACAAAAACCCTTTGTAGAGGCCCTAAGTGTTCAGGGGACTCCTTCAGGGAAGCTGGAAGTCTCAAGCTGCAAAAACTACTGCACGATTTAGGCCTGAAATTAGGCCCAACCCAACCTGTACTCACAGTGAGAGGGCCGTAAAAAACTAACCCTAGGCAAAATGTAGCCAGCCATGTGGAAAAAACTGGGCCCCAATAAAGTTTTATCATCAATATGTAGAAAAAAACGTTTAAACACTTCCAGCAAACATTATCTTATTTTCAGTAATGTGAGAAAGTAATAAGAATATTACCTTTTACAGCAAGCATGATACTAGTCATTATTAAATCACTGTAATCAGGCTTACCTTAAATAAATCCGTTATTAACAGCATTTTCTAGCATATTCATTTCTCTAGAAAAATGTAAACTGCACATACCTCATAGCAGGAGACCCTGCACGCCATTCCCCCAGCTGAAGTTACCTCATCTCTTCAGTTATGTGTGAGAACAGCAATGGATCTTAGTTACAACCTGCTAAGATCATCAAAAACCACAGGCAGACTCTTCTTCAACTTTCTGCCTGAGGCTAAAACAGTACAACTTCGGTACCATTTGAAAATAATAAACTTTTGATTGAAGATAAACTAAATAAAAACACTACATCTCTAGCTACTTCCTATCGTGTCGAGAGCTGCAAGAGAATGACTGGTAGTGGCAGTTAGGGGAGGAGCTATATAGACAGCTCTGCTGTGGGTGATCCTCTTGCTGCTTCCTGTTGGGAAGGAGAATATCCCACAAGTAATGGATGATCCGTGGACTGGATACACCTTACAAGAGAAATATACAGTATACACTTATTGCCATATAATTGCATGTAATAGACACTACTATACAGAATAATACGCACAGATACAGATATAAATGTACAGTATACACTAATTGTCATGTAACTGCATGTAATAGACACTACTATACAGAATATGTACAGATAATGATATAAATATACAGTATACACTAATTGTCATATAACTGCATGTAACAGATACTACTATACAGAATATGTACAGATACTGATATAAATATACAGTATACACTAATTGTCATATAACTGCATGTAATAGATACTACTATACAGAATAATATGCAGATATACTGATATAAATATACAGTATACACTAATTGTCATATAACTGCATGTAATAGACACTACTATACAGAATATGTACAGATACTGATATAAATATACAGTATACACTAATTGTCATATAACTGCATGTAATAGACACTACTATACAGAATATGTACAGATACTGATATAAATATACAGTATACACTAATTGTCATATAACTGCATGTAATAGACACTACTATACAGAGTAATATGCACAGATACTGATATAAATATGCAGTATACACTAATTGTGATAGAACTGCATGTAATGTACACTACTATACAAAGTAATATGCACAGATACTGATATAAAACATAATTTATGCTTACCTGATAAATGTATTTCTCTTGTGGTGTATCCAGTCCACGGATCATCCATTACTTGTGGGATATTCTCCTTCCCAACAGGAAGCTGCAAGAGGATCACCCACAGCAGAGCTGTCTATATAGCTCCTCCCCTAACTGCCACTACCAGTCATTCGACCGAAGACAAGCAAGAGAAAGGAGAAACTATAGGGTGCAGTGGTGACTGTAGTTTAAAAATAAAAAACACCTGCCTTAAAATGACAGGGCGGGCCGTGGACTGGATACACCACAAGAGAAATAAATTTATCAGGTAAGCATAAATTATGTTTTCTCTTGTAAGGTGTATCCAGTCCACGGATCATCCATTACTTGTGGGATACCAATACCAAAGCTATAGGACACGGATGAAGGGAGGGACAAGGCAGGCGCTTAAATGGAAGGCACCACTGCCTGCAAGACCTTTCTCCCAAAAATAGCCTCCGAAGAAGCAAAAGTATCAAATTTTAAAAACCCATGTGAAAGCTACCGCTCTAGTAGAATGAGCTGTAATCCTTTCAGGAGGCTGCTGGCCAGCAGTCTCATAAGCTAAGTGTATTATACTCCTTAGCCAAAAGAAAGAGAGGTTGCCGAAGCCTTTTGGCCTCTCCTCTGTCCAGAGTAGACAACAAAAAATGCAGATGTTTGACGAAAATCTTTAGTAGCTTGTAAATAAAACTTTAAAGCAAGAACCACGTCAAGATTGTGTAAAAGACGTTCCTTCTTGAAGAAGGATTAGGACACAGTGACGGTACAACAATCTCCTGATTGATATTTTTATTAGATACCACCTTAGGTAAAAAACCAGGTTTGGTACGTAACACTACCTTATCTGCATGAAAAAATAGATAAGGGGAATCACATTGTAAAGCAGATAACTCTGAAATTCTTGAGCCGAGGAGATAGCTACTAAAAACAGAACCTTCCAGGATAAGAGCTTAATATCTATGGAATGCAAAGGTTCAAACGGAACCCCTTGAAGAACCTAAAGAACTAAATTTAAACTCCAAGGCAGAGCAACAGGTTTAAACACAGGCTTGATTCTGACTAAAGCCTGACAAAACGCCTGCACGTCTGGAACCTCAGCCAGACGTTTGTGCAAAAGAATAGACAGAGCAGAAATATGTCCTTTTAAGGAACTAGCTGACAAACCCTTCTCTAATCCTTCTTGGAGAAAAGATAATATCCTAGGAATCCTGACCTCCATGAGTAACCCTTGGATTCACACCAATGAAGATATTTACACCATATCTTATGATAGATTTTCCTGGTGACAGGCTTTTGCGCCTGTATTAAGGTATCAATGACCAACTCAGAGGAACCACGCTTTGATAAAATCAAGCGTTCAATCTCCAAGCAGTCAGCCGCAGAGAAATTAGATTTGGATGGTTGAAAGGACACTGAAGTAGAAGGTCCTGCCTCAGAGGCAGAGTCCATGGTGGAAAGGATGACATGTCCACCAGATCTGCATACCAAGTCCTGCGTGGCCATGCAGGTGCTATCAAAATTACTGATGCTCTCTCCTGTTTGATCTTGGCAATCAGACGAGGGAGCAGAGGAAACGGTGGAAACACATAAGCCAGGTTGAAGGACCAAGGCGCTGCTAGAACATCTATCTGCGCTGCCCTGGGATCCCTGGACCTGGATCAGTAACAAGGAAGCTTGGCGTTCTGGCGAGACGCCATGAGATCCAGTTCTGGTTTGCCCCAACGTTGAATCAACTGTGCAAAGACCTCCGGATGGAGCTCCCACTCCACCGGATGAAAAGTCTGACAACTTAGAAAATCTGCCTCCCAGTTCTCTACTCCTGGGATATGGATATCTGATAGATGGCAAGAGTGAATCTCTGCCCATTGAATTATCTTTGAAACCTCCAACATCACTAGGGAACTCCTTGTTCCCCCTTGAAGGTTGATGTAAGCTACAGTCGTGATGTTGTCCGACTGAAATCTGATGAACCTCACTGCCGCTAGCTGAGGCCAAGCCTGAAGAGCATTGAATATCGCTCTTAGTTCCAGAATGTTTATTGGAAGGAGTGCCTCCTCCTGAGTCCACGACCCCTGAGCCTTCAGAGAGTTCCAGACTGCACCCCAGCCCAGAAGGCTGGCATCTGTTGTTACTATTGTCCAATCTGGCCTGCGGAAGGTCATACCTTTGGACAGATGGACCCGAGATATCCACCAGAGAAGAGAATCCCTGGTCTCTTGATCCAGATTTAGTAGAGGGGACAAATCTGTGTAATCCCCATTCCACTGACTGAGCATGCAGAGTTGCAGCGGTCTGAGATGTAGGCGGGCAAACGGAACTATGTCCATTGCCGCTACCATTAAGCCGATTACTTCCATACACTGAGCCAACGAAGGGCGAGAAGTATAATAAAGAACACGGTAGGAATTTAGAAGTTTTGACAACCTGTCCTCTGTCAGGTAAATCCTCATTTCTACAGAATCTATCAGAGTTCCCAGGAAGGAAACTCTTGTGAGAGGGGATAGAGAACTCTTCTTTTCATTCACTTTCCACCCATGAGACCTCAGGAATGCCAGAACAATGTCCGTATGGGACTTGGCAATTTGGAAATTCGACGCCTGTATCAGAATGTCGTCTAAGTAAGGGGCTACTGCTATGCCCCGCGGCCTTAGGACCACCAGAAGTGACCCCAGAACCTTCGTAAAGATTCTTGGTGCCGTAGCTAACCCAAAGGGAAGAGCCACAAACTGGTAATGCCTGTCTAGGAAGGCGAACCTGAGAAACCGATGATGATCTTTGTGTATCGGAATGTGAAGATAAGCATCCTTTAAGTCCACGGTAGTCATATATTGACCCTCCTGGATCATAGGTAGGATGGTTTGAATAGTCTCCATCTTGAAAGATGGGACCCTGAGAAATTTGTTTAGGATCTTGAGATCTAAGATTGGTCTGAAGGTTCCCTCTTTCTTGGGAACCACAAAGAGATTTGAATAGAAGCCTTGCCCCTGTTCCTCCTTTGGTACTGGGTGGATCACTCCCATAACTAGGAGGTCTTGAAGACAATGTAAGAATGCCACCACTTGAGCGGGAGTCCCTTGAGCAGGAGTCAAAGGTTCTGACATGTGGGGCGAGTTAGTCGGCATAACTTCCCCCTTGTCAATTTCCTCTGGTGATAAATCTTTTAAAGACAGAATATGATCTTTATAACTTAAAGTAAAATCAGTACATTTGGTACACATTCTAAGAGGGTATTCCACAATGGCTTCTAAACATAATGAACAAGGAGTTTCCTCTATGTCAGACATGTTTAAACAGACTAGCAATGAGACCAGCAAGCTTGGAAAACACTTTGATAAATGTAAACAAGCAAAAAATAAAAACGGTACTGTGCCTTTAAGAGAAACAAATTTTGTCAGAAATTGAAAAACAGTGATAAAAAGCAGTAAATCTTACGAAATTTTTACAGTGTGTATAATAGACTAACAGAGCATTGCACCCACTTGCAAATGGATGATTAACCCCTTAGTTTCAAAACCGGATAAAAAAAAACATATAAACGTTTTTTAACAGTCACAACAAACTGCCACAGCTCTGCTGTGGCCCTACCTGCACATACAATGACTTTTGAAGGCACAAAAACCCTTTGTAGAGGCCCTAAGTGTTCAGGGGACTCCTTCAGGGAAGCTGGAAGTCTCAAGCTGCAAAAACTACTGCACGATTTAGGCCTGAAATTAGGCCCCTCCCAACCTGTACTCACAGTGAGAGGGCCGTAAAAAACTAACCCTAGGCAAAATGTAGCCAGCCATGTGGAAAAAACTGGGCCCCAATAAAGTTTTATCACCAATATGTAGAAAAAAACGTTTAAACACTTCCAGCAAACGTTATCTTATTTTCAGTAATGTGAGAAAGTAATAAGAATATTACCTTTTACAGCAAGCATGATACTAGTCATTATTAAATCACTGTAATCAGGCTTACCTTAAATAAATCCGTTATTAACAGCATTTTCTAGCATATTCATTTCTCTAGAAAAATGTAAACTGCACATACCTCATAGCAGGAGACCCTGCACGCCATTCCCCCAGCTGAAGTTACCTCATCTCTTCAGTTATGTGTGAGAACAGCAATGGATCTTAGTTACAACCTGCTAAGATCATCAAAAACCACAGGCAGACTCTTCTTCAACTTTCTGCCTGAGGCTAAAACAGTACAACTTCGGTACCATATGAAAATAATAAACTTTTGATTGAAGATAAACTAAATAAAAACACCACATCTCTAGCTACTTCCTATCGTGTCGAGAGCTGCAAGAGAATGACTGGTAGTGGCAGTTAGGGGAGGAGCTATATAGACAGCTCTGCTGTGGGTGATCCTCTTGCAGCTTCCTGTTGGGAAGGAGAATATCCCACAAGTAATGGATGATCCGTGGACTGGATACACCTTACAAGAGAAATATACAGTATACACTTATTGCCATATAATTGCATGTAATAGACACTACTATACAGAATAATACGCACAGATACAGATATAAATGTACAGTATACACTAATTGTCATGTAACTGCATGTAATAGACACTACTATACAGAATATGTACAGATAATGATATAAATATACAGTATACACTAATTGTCATATAACTGCATGTAATAGATACTACAATACAGAATATGTACAGATACTGATATAAATATACAGTATACACTAATTGTCATATAACTGCATGTAATAGATACTACTATACAGAATAATATGCAGATATACTGATATAAATATACAGTATACACTAATTGTCATATAACTGCATGTAATAGACACTACTATACAGAATATGTACAGATACTGATATAAATATACAGTATACACTAATTGTCATATAACTGCATGTAATAGTCACTACTATACAGAATATGTACAGAAACTGATATAAATATACAGTATACACCAATTGTCATATAGCTGCATGTAATAGACACTACTATACAGAATATGTACAGAAACTGATATAAATATACAGTATACACCAATTGTCATATAACTGCATGTAATAGACACTACTATTCACAAGAATATGCACAGATACTGATATAAATATACACTATACACTAATTGTCATATAACTGCATGTAATAGACACTACTAAACAGAATAATATGCAAAGATACTGATATAAATATACAGTATACACTAATTGTCATATAACTGCATGTAATAGACACTACTATACAGAATGTGCACAGATACTGATATAAATATACAGTATACACTTTTTGTTATATAACTGCATGTAATAGACACTACTATGCAGAATACTAGCCACAGATACTGATATAAATATACAGTATATACTAATTGTCATATAACTGCATGTAATAGATACAACTATACAGAATATATACAGATACTGATATAAATATACAGTATACACTAATTGTCATATATCTGCATGTAATAGACACTACTATACAGAATATGTACAGATACTGATATAAATATACAGTATACACTAATTGTCATATAATTGCATGTAATAGACACTACTATACAGAATATGTACAGATACTGATATAAATATATAGTATAAACTAATTGTCATATAACTGCATGTAATAGATACTACTATACAGAATATGTACAGATACTGATATAAATATACAGTATACACTAATTGTCATGTAACTGCATGTAATAGACACTACTATACAGAATATGTACAGACACTGATATAAATATACAGTATACACTAATTGTCATATAACTGCATGTAACAGACACTACTATACAGAATATGTAAAGATACTGATATAAATATACAGTATACACTAATTGTTATATAATTGTATGTAATAGACACTACTATACAGAATATGTACAGATACTGATATAAATATACAGTATACACTTATTGTCTTATAACTACTGCATGTAATAGACACTACTATACAGAATATGTACAGATACTGATATAAATATACAGTATACACTAATTGTCATATAACTGCATGTAATAGACACTACTATACAGAATATGTACAGATACTGATATAAATATACAGTATACACTAATTGTCATATAACTGCATGTACTAGACACTACTATACAGAATATGTACAGATACTGATATAAATATACAGTATATACTAATTGTCATATAACTGCATGTAACAGACACTACTATACAGATATGTACAGATACTGATATAAATATACAGTATACAATAATTGTCATACAACTGCATGCAATAGACACTACTATACAGAAAAATATGCACAGATACTGATATAAATATACAGTATACATAAGAGATAAACTTCCTATTACGTCTTATGCACCCTAGAATGATAAAACCAATAAACACATGACAACACGTTTTGGGCTAAAGACCGGTCATGATCATGTTTATTACAAAAATAAACCTCTTAAAATTATGTAAATATGCCAACTTAGGCAACTTAATAATAATAATAATAACAAAGAACTGTATAAAGTTCTTGACAAACTGGTAGCAGCAATGAACTTGCTAGCTTAACCCCTACTGACAGACAGCCAGGGTTCTACACAGTGTTTACAGCGCGGCACGGATTGCGCGCCCAATTGACAGGGAGAGAAAGCTGTAAGCTGGTGGAGCTATTTGGCCTACGATTCGTAGGGGGGAGTAACCCCTAGGTCGGCACCTAGTGGGCGTCGCCTCCATCATCCTAGGGCATCACTCCACTCTCTCCCTGCCCGCTCTCTGGGGCCTGACCGACCACCAGCTAGGGCATAAACAACCAGCCTAGTAAGGCGACCTCCTCAAACGAGTCGTAAAACACGCCTGAAACAGGTGGAAGGCTATAATTAAAACCTAGCTCATGTAAACCTACCCATGACAGGGTTCACCATAACCGTTACCACTACGAGCCGCCACCTCTTCTTCCAGGGGCGGGTGGGCGGGGAAAGCTCCCTTGAAGTCTGGAACCAGGAACAAAGAGGGCCGGGTCCACTGCAGCCAAGACCTATAAAGGTAAGCAGAAACACCCGCCCCCACACTTGCAACAATGTAACGTACCTAGTTCCCCCCAGACTTCAACTCAGTTATCCCTTAATTTTGTTACAGCCCCACTAGAGGGCCCTCCACTTCCAAAAGAGATAAACTTCCTATTACGTCATATGCACCCTAGAATGATAAAACCAATAAACACACAACGACAGGTTTTGGGCTAAAGACTGGTCACGGTCATGTTTATTACAAAAATAAACCTGTTAAATTAGGCTATCTAAATATGCCAACTTAGGCAACTTAATAATAATAATAACAAAGAACTGTATAAAGTTCTTGACAAACTGGTGGCGGCAATGAACTAGCTAGCTTAACCCCTACTGACAGATGGCCAGGGTCCTACATGGTGTTTGCAGCGTGGCACAGATTGCGCACCCCAATTGACAGGGAGAGAAAGCTGTAAGCTGGTAGAGCTATTTGGCCTACGATTCGTAGGGGGGAGTAACCCCTAGGTCGGCACCTAGTGGGCATCACCTCCCATATCCTACGTAATCACTCTTCTCTCTCCCTGCCTGCTCTCTGGGCCCTGACCGACCACCACAAGAGTCAGCCGCCTCTTGCCGCCACAACCGACAAGCTCACATAACACAATAACCTTTTTTTTTATTATTTATTTGTTTTTTTAAACTACAGAGAGAAGAGCCTTACGAATATCCCTGAGGAGAATGTCTAAACCCACATCAGTGAGATGGACGCCATCAGGGCGATAGAGAGCCTTATTGTCAGCCATTAATGTATCATGCCTTATGGCAAAACCGCCTAATGCTGTGACCATTCTCCCCATTTCCCTGTTCAGCTTCATCCTCACATTGTAGGCAGCCCTTTGCATAACAATGTACCTCCAATGCAGTCGTGCCACTACGTTGGACCACCCAATTTTTACATCCTTAAGCCAAGCGCATACCCAGCGAATGTCGGAAGACATTCTCCTAATTAGGTCCAAAACTGGAACGGACCCTATGTCATTTCCCCCCAGATGCAGTACAATAATGTGAGGTTGCCCCCACCTCCTATGAGCATCCTGTAGAAGGGTCGGCAACTCGTCCCACGTTATGACCCTGCGACCAAGCCACCGAATGCTAGCTCTGGATGAGGCAAATCCCAACTGCTGCCTGTCCGGCAGGTGCAGAGCCCTGATGGACGCCCAGTGCACGAATGAGTGCCCCACTAGCCATACGCGCATCGGAGAAGAATTCTTGCCTGAAATAACATGACACAAGGCTGAGCCAACAACGCCAACCATTGGAAGCAGTGAATTCCAACAACCCTTTACTGCCCCAATCACCTTAGCCCTGTGACCCTCCTGTTGAGCATAGCCCTAGTGAAGCGTGTCCCCCAATGGATGGATATACACCTTAAATCTACCTGATTTCCACCGCCCCAGCCTCTTGATATCCGCCTCCGAAGACCCACTGCTAGCTGCACTCATGGCTGCCCCAATCCTGAATGAATGGGACGCAATTCTCGCTGGGTCAAGGCCCGCTGCAGACGCTGCCCTAGTGAGCACCTTCTTAAATTGAAATATCGACAAGGATGAACCGTCCTCATGTACGAATAACTGCGGTGAGCCCTGCGGTCTCACATGCCCATATTCCTCGAAACTCCGAACCGGGCAACATTCCGGGAATTCATGCCTGTGCAGCGGGAGCCAAGCCCCCTTCCACTCTGGATCTGTTTTAAACCTGGGGACAAGCAGTAACAAACCACCATCAGCGGGCCACACATGCTCCCATTTGATACCACCGACCGCTCCTACCCTGGATGAAGCCACCAATTCCCCTACTCTCAAGGCCCCTGCCAGAGCAAACGAGAAGGCCGCCCTAAAGAGCAATGCCTCATACCTTGAGGAGCACACAGACTGCAGTGTCCCCACCAGCTCACGCAATCTCAATGGCGTGATGGGCTCCCTACAGTCCTTGTTGTGAGGGGACATTCGCCCCCATCCCTTCAAGACCTGTCTCACCAAGAACGAGCCCGAGCAATCCGCAATCCCAAATGTTTTGTTAAAAAACAGAATAGCAGACAACCTGCCCTGAGCCGCTAACCTAGACATCCCCTGCCTATGCAAGCATGCTAACCAATCAAGTACCTGTACCTTTGTAGCTGAGTGGACCTGGAACTCCTGCCAGCCGTCAAAGCAGACCCAAGCCTTCCAGTGGTTTTCATAGGTACTCCATGTCTTGGGCACCAAAGAAGCCCTCACTAGGGGATGATACTTTCCCAAACCTCGCCATCTGCCAAAGAAAATGGGGGGTAAGTTAGGCTAGTTGTCTCAGCCCTTGGCGCCACCCATCTAAACTGGTCCCATTGAAACCTATATAGCGCGTCCGCCACTACATTTTTTACCACAGGCACATGCCAGGCCGTAAAGCTGACGTTCAGCTGTAAGCAGTGCAACACTAGGTGCCTCAAATATGCGAACACACTCGGGGACGAGGCCGACAAATGGTTTATGGCATAAACCACGCTCATGCTGTCTGACCAGAAAATTACAGACTGATTAGCCAATTTCTGTCCCCACAACTCGATTGCCACTATGATTGGAAACAGTTCCAACAGGGTCAGGTTCTTGGTCAGACTCGACCCAACTCAATCCTCCGGGCCAAGGAGCCACGCTCCATTCGCCATTTAAGTAAGCACCATACCCGAAGCCCCCCGCCGCATCCATAAAGAGGTTCAGCGTTTGGTTTGAAATAGATTCCGTCCACCAAAGGCAGACACCATTAAAGTTCCTCAGGAATTCGTCCCAAACCTTGAGATCATCCCTCATCTCAGTAGACTCCCTGATCCTAGCTCTATGCCCTCTAGGACCCTGCAGCTGACTCTCCAGCCTCCTATTAAAGATTCTCTCCATTGGAATTGCCCGCTCTGCAAAGTTCAGCAACCCCAGAAGGGACTGAAGTTCCTTGATGGCAACACATTCAGCTCTAGCTACAGACAAAACCACCTGCAAAAGGCGGTCGACCTTGTCAAGTGGAAGCCTGCACTCCACTGCCCGCGTGTCTATTTCAATCCCTAAAAATGTTAGACAAGTATAGGGGCCCTGCGTTTTGTCATTCACCAAAGGCACCCCAAATCTCCCCATCATATCTTGCATAATCCCCATCAAGCGTGCGCATTCATCAGAATCAGCCTCTCCTACCATCAGAAAGTCATCCAGGTAATGGGCCATGGCCCCACCCCCAGATGCCTTTTGCACTACTCAGTGTAAAAAGGAGCTGAAACTTTAAAAAAGCGCGCATGATAGCGAGCATTCCATGGGAAGACATTTGTCCACATAGAATGCCCCATCCGCCTTCATGCCCATAAGCCAAATGCGGATGGGTGTAGGGGGAGTAGCCGAAAAGCAGATTCTATGTCCAGTTTCGCCATCAGCGCCCCCTTCCCTTTGCCCCTGACAATCACCAACGCGTCGTCAAATGACTGGTAATGTACCAAGCTCATTACCGGGTCAATGGCATCATTCACTGAAGCCCCTTTCAGAAAGGACAAGTGGTGTATGAGTCTAAACTTGCCTGCATCCTTTTTAGGTACAACCCCTAATGGGGATAGCACTAGATCAGGCAGAGGCAGCTCCCAGAAGGGGCCAGCCACCCTACACAAAGCTACCTCCTTGCCCAATTTTACCCGCACTACCTCCGGGTACTCATAAGCAGATTTGAGGTTACAGTGAACCGTGGAACCCACCACGTGCTCACCCACGGGAATTCTAAACCACTCCACCAACAACACCCTGAGCAGCTGAGCCATGTCAGGGTCGGGGTAGTTTGCCAGCCATGGCTCCATGGCTGCTGAATTAAGGGGCATTGGAGCCCTTGTTACCCAGGCCCCCATTTGAGACTGGCTTTTCCGCGCCAGACTCACTCCTCCTACTACATTCCACCCCAGGGTGTGGGCCACTACAGAATTTGCAGATGTGATGAAAGGAGCAAACTGCCCCCCTGTCACATTGCTTGTCCTGGAACTTCCAGCACTCCCTACCCCGCTTTTTTGTCTGCGGGTAAGGACGTCTCATTCCCGGGTGTGATGCTGGTGTGCCGCTTGCCGCACCCTCTAGCTCCAATTTGGACCACAGGTGGAGATCCTGCATCCAAAATGTAAGAGAGGGTTCCCCACCATATTCCTATGAAAGGCCATGTTGTACTCATGCCATGCCCCTTCTTTGAACCTCGAGTGGATATCAAATATGGTATCCTCATACTTGAAAAGGTTATGACCTTGCAACTGCCACTTGTCGACATAACAAGTTGCTAGCACATGAAAGCAGCACTGCCACTCTTCGTACGTCTCAAGCCTCTGCACTTTCTTAGGACCTGTACCATCCGCCTCCCTTTCCCTAGCTCTACACACCTCTGGCGAGAGTTCAAAGATGTTCACATAGTGCCCATCTTGAATTTTATTCACCACTTTCGCCTTCAGGTGCCCGTACAAGGAGTGCACTAAGCACGGGTAGGTGTCCCTGTGAGAGGCTACTTTCCTTGACACCACCACGGCCCTTGCGCCCGAGCTAGCCACGTTATAGTCCCGCGCAAAGGTAACCACCTCCGTTCCCACCGCGGAAGGAACCTTCGTCTTAACCTGATCTCTTTCTAACTCTTCCCTACTAAACCCAAATCACCCTCACTCTCAGAGCCTGACTCACTAGTAGATGTGCCCTGCTCTACGTGTGGTGCAGTATGTAGTAGGTACTCACCGCTGGGGGCCAAAGGTGGAGCTGCTCCTACTGGCGACGGCTGGGAAGTTGAAACCGCCAAGGTGGGCGGTGCAGACTCCGCTGCTGCGGTATCCAATCCAGATGTTGATATCATAGCGCTTGCTGTATGCTCCACTGTGGCGTCCTGCGAAAAAAAAACAGAATAGGCAGAACTCTGCACAGCCGACCGACCCCCAGGGGGACCCCTGCCAGCCTCCCCTACTCTCCCACCCCACACAAACCCAGGGCATCAGTTACTGCCCTGCGGATCACATCCTCATTCACACCATGACCCTGCAACACGCCCACAGCGGGCCCTTGCGCCCCAGCATGCCGTGTATGCCCTGCATCAACCAACCTAGCTCCCAGAATGCCAGTCCCACCAGACGCTTCTCCAAATGACAAGCCCTTTTGCACATTTATCCCCATGCAACTTCCCATTCCTGGATTGATCCCATGCATCACCACTTCCCTTCCATGAGCCCTTCTACCACCTGGTGTCTTGTGCATGGCCTTTCTACTTTGGCCCCTACCCCTACTATACAGAATATGTACAGATACTGATATAAATATACAGTATACACTAATTGTCATATAACTGCATGTAATAGACACTACTATACAGAATATGTACAGATACTGATATAAATATACAGTATACACCAGTTGTCATATAACTGCATGTAATAGACACTACTATACAGAATATGTACAGATACTGATATAAATATACAGTATACACTAATTGTCATATAACTGTATGTAACAGACACTACTATACAGAATATGTACAGATACTGATATAAATATACAGTATACACTAATTGTCATATAACTGCATGTACTAGACACTACTATACAGAATATGCACAGATACTGATATAAATATACAGTATACACTAATTGTCATATAACTGCATGTAATAGACAATACTATACAGAATATGTACAGATACTGATATAAATATACAGTATACACTAATTGTCATATAACTGCATGTAATAGACACTACTATACAGAATATGTACAGATACTGATATAAATATACAGTATACACTAATTGTCATATAACTGCATGTAATAGACAATACTATACAGAATATGTACAGATACTGATATAAATATACAGTATACACTAATTGTCATATAACTGCATGTAATAGACACTACTATACAGAATATGTACAGATACTGATATAAATATACAGTATACACTAATTGTCATATAACTGCATGTAATAGACACTACTATACAGAATATGTACAGATACTGATATAAATATACAGTATACACTAATTGTCATATAACTGCATGTAATAGACACTACTATACAGAATATGTACAGATACTGATATAAATATACAGTATACACTAATTGTCATATAACTGCATGTAATAGACACTACTATACAGAATATGTACAGATACTGATATAAATATACAGTATACACTAATTACATATAACTGCATGTAACAGACACTACTATACAGAATATATACAGATACTGATATAAATATACAGTATACACTAATTGTCATATAACTGCATGTAATAGACACTACTATACAGAATATGTACAGATACTAATATAAATATACAGTATACACTAATTGTCATATAACTGCATGTAATAGACACTACTATACAGAATATGTACAGATACTGATATAAATATACAGTATACACTAATTGTCATATAACTGCATGTAATAGACACTACTATACAGAATATGTACAGATACTGATATAAATATACAGTATACAGTAAGTGTCATATAACTGCATGTAATAGACACTACTATACAGAATATGTACAGATACTGATATAAATATACAGTATACACTAATTGTCATACAACTGCATGTAACAGACACTACTATACAGAATATGTACAGATACTGATATAAATATACAGTATACACTAATTGTCATATAACTGCATGTAATAAACACTACTATACAGAATATGTACAGATACTGATATAAATATACAGTATACACTAATTGTCATATAACTGCATGTAATAGACACTACTATACAGAATATGTACAGATACTGATATAAATATACAGTATACACTAATTGTCATATAACTGCATGTAATAGACACTACTATACAGAATATGTACAGATACTGATATAAATATACAGTATACACTAATTGTCATATAACTGCATGTAATAGACACTACTATACAGAATATGTACAGATACTGATATAAATATACAGTATACACTAATTGTCATATAACTGCATGTAATAGACACTACTATACAGAATATGTACAGATACTGATATAAATATACAGTATACACTAATTGTCATATAACTGCATGTAACAGACACTACTATACAGAATATGTACAGATACTGATATAAATATACAGTATACACTAATTGTCATATAACTGCATGTAATAGACACTACTATACAGAATATGTACAGATACTGATATAAATATACAGTATACACTAATTATCATATAACTGCATGTAATAGACACTACTATACAGAATATGTACAGGTACTGATATAAATATACAGTATACACTAATTGTCATATAACTGCATGTAATAGACACTACTATACAGAATATGTACAGGTACTGATATAAATATACAGTATACACTAATTGTCATATAACTGCATGTAATAGACACTAATATACAGAATATGTACAGGTACTGATATAAATATACAGTATACACTTATTGTCATATAACTGCATGTAACAGACACTACTATACAGAATATGTACAGCTACTGATATAAATATACAGTATACACTAATTGTCATATAACTGCATGTAACAGACACTACTATACAGAACATGTACAGATACTGATATAAATATACAGTATACACTAATTGTCATATAACTGCATGTAACAGACACTAATATACAGAATATCTACAGATACTGATATAAATATACAGTATACACTAATTGTCATATAACTGCATGTAATAGACACTACTATACAGAATATGTACAGATACTGATATAAATATACAGTATACACTAATTGTCATATAACTGCATGTAACAGACACTACTATACAGAACATGTACAGATACTGATATAAATATACAGTATACACTAATTGTCATATAAACTGCATGTAATAGACACTACTATACAGAATATGTACAGATACTGATATAAATATACAGTATACACTTATTGTCATATAACTGCATGTAACAGACACTACTATACAGAATATGTACAGATACTGATATAAATATACAGTATACACTAATTGTCAAATAACTGCATGTAACAGACACTACTATACAGAACATGTACAGATACTGATATAAATATACAGTATACACTAATTGTCATATAACTGCATGTAACAGACACTACTATACAGAATATCTACAGATACTGATATAAATATACAGTATACACTAATTGTCATATAACTGCATGTAATAGACACTACTATACAGAATATGTACAGATACTGATATAAATATACAGTATACACTAATTGTCATATAACTGCATGTAATAGACACTACTATACAGAATATGTACAGATACTTATATAAATACACAGTATACACTAATTGTCATATAACTGTATGTAATAGACACTACTATACAGAATATGTACAGATACTGATATAAATATACAGTATACACTAATTGTCATATAACTGCATGTAATAGACACTACTATACAGAATATGTACAGATACTGATATAAATATACAGTATACACTAATTGTCATATACTGCATCTAATAGACACTACTATACAGAATATGTACAGATACTGATATAAATATACAGTATATACTAATTACATATAACTGCATGTAATAGACACTACTATACAGAATATGTACAGATACTGATATAAATATACAGTATACACTAATTGTCATATACTGCATGTAATAGACACTACTATACAGAATATGTACAGATACTGATATAAATATACAGTATACACTAATTGTCATATAACTGCATGTAATAGACACTACTATACAGAATATGTACAGATACTGATATAAATATACAGTATATACTAATTGTCATATAACTGCATGTAATAGACACTACTATACAGAATATGTACATATACTGATATAATTATACAGTATACACTAATTGTCATATAACTGCATGTAATAGACACTACTATACAGAATATGTACAGATACTGATATAAATATACAGTATACACTAATTGTCATATAACTGCATGTAATAGACACTGCTATACAGAATATGTACAGATACTGATATAAATATACAGTATACACTAATTATCATATAACTGCATGTAATAGACACTACTATACAGAATATGTACAGATACTGATATAAATATACAGTATACACTAATTGTCATATAACTGCATGTAATAGACACTACTATACAGAATATGTACAGATACTGATATAAATATACAGTATACACTAATTATCATATAACTGCATGTAATAGACACTACTATACAGAATATGTACAGATACTGATATAAATATACAGTATACACTAATTATCATATTACTGCATGTAATAGACACTACTATACAGAATATGTACAGATACTGATATAAATATACAGTATACACTAATTGTCATATAACTGCATGTAAAAGACACTACTATACAGAATATGTACAGGTACTGATATAAATATACAGTATACACTAATTGTCATATAACTGCATGTAATAGACACTACTATACAGAATATGTACAGGTACTGATATAAATATACAGTATACACTAATTGTCATATAAACTGCATGTAATAGACACTAATATACAGAATATGTACAGGTACTGATATAAATATACAGTATACACTTATTGTCATATAACTGCATGTAACAGACACTACTATACAGAATATGTACAGCTACTGATATAAATATACAGTATACACTAATTGTCAAATAACTGCATGTAACAGACACTACTATACAGAATATGTACAGATACTGATATAAATATACAGTATACACTAATTGTCATATAACTGCATGTAACAGACACTAATATACAGAATATCTACAGATACTGATATAAATATACAGTATACACTAATTGTCATATAACTGCATGTAATAGACACTACTATACAGAATATGTACAGATACTGATATAAATATACAGTATACACTAATTATCATATAACTGCATGTAATAGACACTACTATACAGAATATGTACAGATACTTATATAAATACACAGTATACACTAATTGTCATATAACTGTATGTAATAGACACTACTATACAGAATATGTACAGATACTGATATAAATATACAGTATACACTAATTGTCATATAACTGCATGTAATAGACACTACTATACAGAATATGTACAGATACTGATATAAATATACAGTATACACTAATTGTCATATAACTGCATGTAATAGACACTACTATACAGAATATGTACAGATACTGATATAAATATACAGTATACAGTAAGTGTCATATAACTGCATGTAATAGACACTACTATACAGAATATGTACAGATACTGATATAAATATACAGTATACACTAATTGTCATACAACTGCATGTAACAGACACTACTATACAGAATATGTACAGATACTGATATAAATATACAGTACACACTAATTGTCATATAACTGCATGTAATATACACTACTATACAGAATATGTACAGATACTGATATAAATATACAGTATACACTAATTGTCATATAACTGCATGTAATAGACACTACTATACAGAATATGTACAGATACTGATATAAATATACAGTATACACTAATTGTCATATAACTGCATGTAATAGACACTACTATACAGAATATGTACAGATACTGATATAAATATACAGTATACACTAATTATCATATAACTGCATGTAATAGACACTACTATACAGAATATGTACAGATACTGATATAAATATACAGTATACACTAATTGTCATATAACTGCATGTAATACACACTACTATCCAGAATATGTACAGATACTGATATAAATATACAGTATATACTAATTATCATATTACTGCATGTAATAGACACTACTATACAAAATATGTACAGATACTGATATAAATATACAGTATATACTAATTGTCATATAACTGCATGTAATAGACACTACTATACAGAATATGTACAGATACTGATATAAATATACAGTATACTCTAATTGTCATATAACTGCATGTAATAGACACTACTATACAGAATATGTACAGATACTGATATAAATATACAGTATATACTAATTGTCATATAACTGCATGTAATAAACACTACTATACAGAATATGTACAGATACTGATATAAATATACAGTATACTCTAATTGTCATATAACTGCATGTAATAGACACTACTATACAGAATATGTACAGATACTGATATAAATATACAGCATACACTAATTGTCATATAACTGCATGTAATAGACACTACTATACAGAATATGTACAGATACTGATATAAATATACAGTATACACTAATTGTCATATAACTGCATGTAATAGACACTACTATATAGAATATGTACAGATACTGATATAAATATAAAGTATACACTAATTGTCATATAACTGCATGTAATAGACACTACTATACAGAATATGTACAGCTACTGATATAAATATACAGTATAAACTAATTGTCATATAACTGCATGTAATAGACACTACTATACAGAATATGTACAGATACTGATATAAATATACAGTATACACTAATTGTCATATAACTGCATGTAATAGACACTACTATAAAGAATATGTACAGATACTGATATAAATATACAGTATACACTAATTATCATATTACTGCATGTAATAGACACTACTATATAGAATATGTACAGATACTGATATAAATATACAGTATACACTAATTGTCATATAACTGCATGTAATAGACACTACTATACAGAATATGTACAGATACTGATATAAATATACAGTATACACTAATTGTCATATAACTGCATGTAATAGACACTACTATACAGAATATGTACAGATACTGATATAAATATACAGTATACACTAATTGTCATATAACTGCATGTAATAGACACTACTATACAGAATATGTACAGATACTGATATAAATATACAGTATACACTAATTGTCATATAACTGCATGTAATAGACACTACTATACAGAATATGTACAGATACTGATATAAATATACAGTATACACTAATTGTCATATAACTGCATGTAATAGACACTACTATACAGAATATGTACAGATACTGATATAAATATACAGTATACACTAATTGTCATATAACTGCATGTAATAGACACTACTATACAGAATATGTCACAGATACTGATATAAATATACAGTATACACTAATTGTCATATAACTGCATGTAATAGACACTACTATACAGAATATACACAGATACTGATATAAATATACAGCATACACTAATTGTCATATAACTGCATGTAATAGACACTACTATACAGAATATGTACAGATACTGATATAAATATACAGTATACACTAATTGTCATATAACTGCATGTAATAGACACTACTATACAGAATATGTACAGATACTGATATAAATATACAGTATACACTAATTGTCATATAACTGCATGTAATAGACACTACTATACAGAATATGTACAGATACTGATATAAATATACAGTATACACTAATTGTCATATAACTGCATGTAATAGACACTACTATACAGAATATGTACAGATACTGATATAAATATACAGTATACACTAATTGTCATATAACTGCATGTAATAGACACTACTATACAGAATATGTACAGATACTGATATAAATATACAGTATACACTAATTGTCATATAACTGCATGTAATAGACACTACTATACAGAATATGTACAGATACTGATATAAATATACAGTATACACTAATTGTCATATAACTGCATGTAATAGACACTACTATACAGAATATGTACAGATACTGATATAAATATACAGTATACACTAATTGTCATATAACTGCATGTAATAGACACTACTATACAGAATATGTACAGATACTGATATAAATATACAGTATACACTAATTGTCATATAACTGCATGTAATAGACACTACTATACAGAATATGTACAGATACTGATATAAATATACAGTATACACTAATTGTCATATAACTGCATGTAATAGACACTACTATACAGAATATGTACAGATACTGATATAAATATACAGTATACACTAATTGTCATATAACTGCATGTAATAGACACTACTATACAGAATATGTACAGATACTGATATAAATATACAGTATACACTAATTGTCATATAACTGCATGTAATAGACACTACTATACAGAATATGTACAGATACTGATATAAATATACAGTATACACTAATTGTCATATAACTGCATGTAATAGACACTACTATACAGAATATGTACAGATACTGATATAAATATACAGTATACACTTATTGTCATATAACTGCATGTAACAGACACTACTATACAGAATATGTACAGCTACTGATATAAATATACAGTATACACTAATTGTCATATAACTGCATGTAACAGACACTACTATACAGAACATGTACAGATACTGATATAAATATACAGTATACACTAATTGTCATATAACTGCATGTAACAGACACTAATATACAGAATATCTACAGATACTGATATAAATATACAGTATACACTAATTGTCATATAACTGCATGTAATAGACACTACTATACAGAATATGTACAGATACTGATATAAATATACAGTATACACTAATTGTCAAATAACTGCATGTAACAGACACTACTATACAGAACATGTACAGATACTGATATAAATATACAGTATACACTAATTGTCATATAAACTGCATGTAATAGACACTAATATACAGAATATGTACAGGTACTGATATAAATATACAGTATACACTTATTGTCATATAACTGCATGTAACAGACACTACTATACAGAATATGTACAGCTACTGATATAAATATACAGTATACACTAATTGTCATATAACTGCATGTAACAGACACTACTATACAGAACATGTACAGATACTGATATAAATATACAGTATACACTAATTGTCATATAACTGCATGTAACAGACACTACTATACAGAATATCTACAGATACTGATATAAATATACAGTATACACTAATTGTCATATAACTGCATGTAATAGACACTACTATACAGAATATGTACAGATACTGATATAAATATACAGTATACACTAATTGTCATATAACTGCATGTAATAGACACTACTATACAGAATATGTACAGATACTTATATAAATACACAGTATACACTAATTGTCATATAACTGTATGTAATAGACACTACTATACAGAATATGTACAGATACTGATATAAATATACAGTATACACTAATTGTCATATAACTGCATGTAATAGACACTACTATACAGAATATGTACAGATACTGATATAAATATACAGTATACACTAATTGTCATATAACTGCATCTAATAGACACTACTATACAGAATATGTACAGATACTGATATAAATATACAGTATACACTAATTGTCATATAACTGCATGTAATAGACACTACTATACAGAATATGTACAGATACTGATATAAATATACAGTATACACTAATTGTCATATACTGCATGTAATAGACACTACTATACAGAATATGTACAGATACTGATATAAATATACAGTATACACTAATTGTCATATAACTGCATGTAATAGACACTACTATACAGAATATGTACAGATACTGATATAAATATACAGTATACACTAATTGTCATATAACTGCATGTAATAGACACTACTATACAGAATATGTACAGATACTGATATAAATATACAGTATACACTAATTGTCATATAACTGCATGTAATAGACACTACTATACAGAATATGTACAGATACTGATATAAATATACAGTATACACTAATTGTCATATAACTGCATGTAATAGACACTGCTATACAGAATATGTACAGATACTGATATAAATATACAGTATACACTAATTGTCATATAACTGCATGTAATAGACACTACTATACAGAATATGTACAGATACTGATATAAATATACAGTATACACTAATTGTCATATAACTGCATGTAATAGACACTACTATACAGAATATGTACAGATACTGATATAAATATGCAGTATACACTAATTATCATATAACTGCATGTAATAGACACTACTATACAGAATATGTACAGATACTGATATAAATATACAGTATACACTAATTATCATATTACTGCATGTAATAGACACTACTATACAGAATATGTACAGATACTGATATAAATATACAGTATACACTAATTGTCATATAACTGCATGTAAAAGACACTACTATACAGAATATGTACAGGTACTGATATAAATATACAGTATACACTAATTGTCATATAACTGCATGTAATAGACACTACTATACAGAATATGTACAGGTACTGATATAAATATACAGTATACACTAATTGTCATATAAACTGCATGTAATAGACACTAATATACAGAATATGTACAGGTACTGATATAAATATACAGTATACACTTATTGTCATATAACTGCATGTAACAGACACTACTATACAGAATATGTACAGCTACTGATATAAATATACAGTATACACTAATTGTCAAATAACTGCATGTAACAGACACTACTATACAGAACATGTACAGATACTGATATAAATATACAGTATACACTAATTGTCATATAACTGCATGTAACAGACACTAATATACAGAATATCTACAGATACTGATATAAATATACAGTATACACTAATTGTCATATAACTGCATGTAATAGACACTACTATACAGAATATGTACAGATACTGATATAAATATACAGTATACACTAATTATCATATAACTGCATGTAATAGACACTACTATACAGAATATGTACAGATACTTATATAAATACACAGTATACACTAATTGTCATATAACTGTATGTAATAGACACTACTATACAGAATATGTACAGATACTGATATAAATATACAGTATACACTAATTGTCATATACTGCATGTAATAGACACTACTATACAGAATATGTACAGATACTGATATAAATATACAGTATATACTAATTACATATAACTGCATGTAATAGACACTACTATACAGAATATGTACAGATACTGATATAAATATACAGTATACACTAATTGTCATATACTGCATGTAATAGACACTACTATACAGAATATGTACAGATACTGATATAAATATACAGTATACACTAATTGTCATATAACTGCATGTAATAGACACTACTATACAGAATATGTACAGATACTGATATAAATATACAGTATACACTAATTGTCATATAACTGCATGTAATAGACACTACTATACAGAATATGTACAGATACTGATATAAATATACAGTATATACTAATTGTCATATAACTGCATGTAATAGACACTACTATACAGAATATGTACATATACTGATATAATTATACAGTATACACTAATTGTCATATAACTGCATGTAACAGACACTACTATACAGAATATGTACAGATACTGATATAAATATACAGTATATACTAATTGTAATATAACTGCATGTAACAGACACTACTATACAGAATATGTACAGACACTGATATAAATATACAGTATACACTAATTGTCATATAACTGCATGTAATAGACACTACTATACCGAATATGTACAGATACTGATATAAATATACAGTATACACTAATTACATATAACTACATGTAATAGACACTACTATACAGAATATGTACAGATACTGATATAAATATACATTATACACTAATTGTCATATAACTGCATGTAACAGACACTACTATACAGAATATGTACAGATACTGATATAAATATACAGTATACACTAATTGTCATATAACTGCATGTAATAGACAATACTATACAGAATATGTACAGATACTGATATAAATATACAGCATACACTAATTGTCATATAACTGCATGTAATAGACATTACTATACAGAATATGTACAGATACTGATATAAATATACAGTATGCACTAATTGTCATATAACTGCATGTAATAGACACTACTATACAGAATATGTACAGATACTGATATAAATATACAGTATACACTAATTGTCATATAACTGCATGTAACAGACACTACTATACAGAATATGTACAGATACTGATATAAATATACAGTATACATTAATTGTCATATAACTGCATGTAATAGACATTACTATACAGAATATGTACAGATACTGATATAAATATACAGTATGCACTAATTGTCATATAACTGCATGTAATAGACACTACTATACAGAATATGTACAGATACTGATATAAATATACAGTATACACTAATTGTCATATAACTGCATGTAAAAGACACTACTATACAGAATATGTACAGATACTGATATAAATATACAGTATACACTAATTGTCATATAACTGCATGTAATAGACACTACTATACAGAATATGTACAGATACTGATATAAATATACAGCATACACTAATTGTCATATAACTGCATGTAATAGACACTACTATACAGAATATGTACATATACTGATATAATTATACAGTATACACTAATTGTCATATAACTGCATGTAACAGACACTACTATACAGAATATGTACAGATACTGATATAAATATACAGTATATACTAATTGTAATATAACTGCATGTAACAGACACTACTATACAGAATATGTACAGACACTGATATAAATATACAGTATACACTAATTGTCATATAACTGCATGTAATAGACACTACTATACCGAATATGTACAGATACTGATATAAATATACAGTATACACTAATTGTCATATAACTGCATGTAACAGACACTACTATACAGAATATGTACAGATACTGATATAAATATACAGTATACACTAATTGTCATATAACTGCATGTAATAGACAATACTATACAGAATATGTACAGATACTGATATAAATATACAGCATACACTAATTGTCATGTAACTGCATGTAATAGACACTACTATACAGAATATGTACAGATACTGATATAAATATACAGTATACACTAATTGTCATATAACTGCATGTAACAGACACTACTATACAGAATATGTACAGATACTGATATAAATATACAGTATACATTAATTGTCATATAACTGCATGTAATAGACATTACTATACAGAATATGTACAGATACTGATATAAATATACAGTATGCACTAATTGTCATATAACTGCATGTAATAGACACTACTATACAGAATATGTACAGATACTGATATAAATATACAGTATACACTAATTGTCATATAACTGCATGTAAAAGACACTACTATACAGAATATGTACAGATACTGATATAAATATACAGTATACACTAATTGTCATATAACTGCATGTAATAGACACTACTATACAGAATATGTACAGATACTGATATAAATATACAGCATACACTAATTGTCATGTAACTGCATGTAATAGACACTACTATACAGAATATGTACAGATACTGATATAAATATACAGCATACACTAATTGTCATATAACTGCATGTAACAGACACTACTATACAGAATATGTACAGATACTGATATAAATATACAGTATACACTAATTGTCATATAACGGCATGTAATAGACACTACTATACAGAATATGTACAGATACTGATATAAATATACAGTATACACTAATTGTCATATAACTGCATGTAATAGACACTACTATACAGAATATGTACAGATACTGATATAAATATACAGTATACACTAATTGTCATACAACTGCATGTAACAGACACTACTATACAGAATATGTACAGATACTGATATAAATATACAGTATACACTAATTGTCATATAACTGCATGTAATAGACATTACTATACAGAATATGTACAGATACTGATATAAATATACAGTATACACTAATTGTCATATAACTGCATGTAATAGACACTACTATACAGAATAATATGCACAGATACTGATATAAATATACAGTATACACTAATTGTCATATAACTGCATGTAATAGACACTACTATACAGAATATGTACAGATACTGATATAAATATACAGCATACACTAATTGTCATGTAACTGCATGTAATAGACACTACTATACAGAATATGTACAGATACTGATATAAATATACAGTATACACTAATTGTCATATAACTGCATGTAACAGACACTACTATACAGAATATGTACAGATACTGATATAAATATACAGTATACACTAATTGTCATATAACTGCATGTAATAGACACTACTATACAGAATATGTACAGATACTGATATAAATATACAGTATACACTAATTGTCATATAACTGCATGTAATAGACACTACTATACAGAATATGTACAGATACTGATATAAATATACAGTATACACTAATTGTCATATAACTGCATGTAACAGACACTACTATACAGAATATGTACAGATACTGATATAAATATACAGTATACACTAATTGTCATATAACTGCATGTAATACACACTACTATACAGAATATGTACAGATACTGATATAAATATACAGTATACACTAATTGTCATATAACTGCATGTAACAGACACTACTATACAGAATATGTACAGATACTGATATAAATATACAGTATACACTAATTGTCATATAACTGCATGTAATAGACACTACTATACAGAATATGTACAGATACTGATATAAATATACAGTATACACTAATTGTCATATAACTGCATGTAATAGACACTACTATACAGAATATGTACAGATACTTATATAAATATACAGTATACACTAATTGTCATATAACTGCATGTAATAGACACTACTATACAGAATATGTACAGATACTGATATAAATATACAGTATACACTAATTGTCATATAACTGCATGTAATAGACACTACTATACAGAATATGTACAGATACTGATATAAATATACAGTATACAGTAAGTGTCATATAACTGCATGTAATAGACACTACTATACAGAATATGTACAGATACTGATATAAATATACAGTATACACTAATTGTCATACAACTGCATGTAACAGACACTACTATACAGAATATGTACAGATACTGATATAAATATACAGTATACACTAATTGTCATATAACTGCATGTAATAAACACTACTATACAGAATATGTACAGATACTGATATAAATATACAGTATACACTAATTGTCATATAACTGCATGTAACAGACACTACTATACAGAATATGTACAGATACTGATATAAATATACAGTATACACTAATTGTCATATAACTGCATGTAATAGACACTGCTATACAGAATATGTACAGATACTGATATAAATATACAGTATACACTAATTATCATATAACTGCATGTAATAGACACTAATATACAGAATATGTACAGATACTGATATAAATATACAGTATACACTAATTGTCATATAACTGCATGTAATAGACACTACTATACAGAATATGTACAGATACTGATATAAATATGCAGTATACACTAATTATCATATAACTGAATGTAATAGACACTACTATACAGAATATGTACAGATACTGATATAAATATACAGTATACACTAATTGTCATATAAACTGCATGTAATAGACACTAATATACAGAATATGTACAGGTACTGATATAAATATACAGTATACACTTATTGTCATATAACTGCATGTAACAGACACTACTATACAGAATATGTACAGCTACTGATATAAATATACAGTATACACTAATTTTCATATAACTGCATGTAACAGACACTACTATACAGAACATGTACAGATACTGATATAAATATACAGTATACACTAATTGTCATATAACTGCATGTAACAGACACTAATATACAGAATATGTACAGATACTGATATAAATATACAGTATACACTAATGGTCATATAACTGCATGTAATAGACACTACTATACAGAATATGTACAGATACTGATATAAATATACAGTATACACTAATTATCATATAACTGCATGTAATAGACACTACTATACAGAATATGTACAGATACTTATATAAATACACAGTATACACTAATTGTCATATAACTGTATGTAATAGACACTACTATACAGAATATGTACAGATACTGATATAAATATACAGTATACACTAATTGTCATATAACTGCATGTAACAGACACTAATATACAGAATATCTACAGATACTGATATAAATATACAGTATACACTAATTGTCATATAACTGCATGTAATAGACACTACTATACAGAATATGTACAGATACTGATATAAATATACAGTATACACTAATTATCATATAACTGCATGTAATAGACACTACTATACAGAATATGTACAGATACTTATATAAATACACAGTATACACTAATTGTCATATAACTGTATGTAATAGACACTACTATACAGAATATGTACAGATACTGATATAAATATACAGTATACACTAATTGTCATATACTGCATGTAATAGACACTACTATACAGAATATGTACAGATACTGATATAAATATACAGTATATACTAATTACATATAACTGCATGTAATAGACACTACTATACAGAATATGTACAGATACTGATATAAATATACAGTATACACTAATTGTCATATACTGCATGTAATAGACACTACTATACAGAATATGTACAGATACTGATATAAATATACAGTATACACTAATTGTCATATAACTGCATGTAATAGACACTACTATACAGAATATGTACAGATACTGATATAAATATACAGTATACACTAATTGTCATATAACTGCATGTAATAGACACTACTATACAGAATATGTACAGATACTGATATAAATATACAGTATATACTAATTGTCATATAACTGCATGTAATAGACACTACTATACAGAATATGTACATATACTGATATAATTATACAGTATACACTAATTGTCATATAACTGCATGTAACAGACACTACTATACAGAATATGTACAGATACTGATATAAATATACAGTATATACTAATTGTAATATAACTGCATGTAACAGACACTACTATACAGAATATGTACAGACACTGATATAAATATACAGTATACACTAATTGTCATATAACTGCATGTAATAGACACTACTATACCGAATATGTACAGATACTGATATAAATATACAGTATACACTAATTGTCATATAACTGCATGTAACAGACACTACTATACAGAATATGTACAGATACTGATATAAATATACAGTATACACTAATTGTCATATAACTGCATGTAATAGACAATACTATACAGAATATGTACAGATACTGATATAAATATACAGCATACACTAATTGTCATGTAACTGCATGTAATAGACACTACTATACAGAATATGTACAGATACTGATATAAATATACAGCATACACTAATTGTCATACAACTGCATGTAATAGACACTACTATATAGAATATGTACAGATACTGATATAAATATACAGTATACACTAATTGTCATATAACTGCATGTAACAGACACTACTATACAGAATATGTACAGATACTGATATAAATATACAGTATACATTAATTGTCATATAACTGCATGTAATAGACATTACTATACAGAATATGTACAGATACTGATATAAATATACAGTATGCACTAATTGTCATATAACTGCATGTAATAGACACTACTATACAGAATATGTACAGATACTGATATAAATATACAGTATACACTAATTGTCATATAACTGCATGTAAAAGACACTACTATACAGAATATGTACAGATACTGATATAAATATACAGTATACACTAATTGTCATATAACTGCATGTAATAGACACTACTATACAGAATATGTACAGATACTGATATAAATATACAGCATACACTAATTGTCATGTAACTGCATGTAATAGACACTACTATACAGAATATGTACAGATACTGATATAAATATACAGCATACACTAATTGTCATATAACTGCATGTAACAGACACTACTATACAGAATATGTACAGATACTGATATAAATATACAGTATACACTAATTGTCATATAACGGCATGTAATAGACACTACTATACAGAATATGTACAGATACTGATATAAATATACAGTATACACTAATTGTCATATAACTGCATGTAATAGACACTACTATACAGAATATGTACAGATACTGATATAAATATACAGTATACACTAATTGTCATACAACTGCATGTAACAGACACTACTATACAGAATATGTACAGATACTGATATAAATATACAGTATACACTAATTGTCATATAACTGCATGTAATAGACATTACTATACAGAATATGTACAGATACTGATATAAATATACAGTATACACTAATTGTCATATAACTGCATGTAATAGACACTACTATACAGAATAATATGCACAGATACTGATATAAATATACAGTATACACTAATTGTCATATAACTGCATGTAATAGACACTACTATACAGAATATGTACAGATACTGATATAAATATACAGCATACACTAATTGTCATGTAACTGCATGTAATAGACACTACTATACAGAATATGTACAGATACTGATATAAATATACAGTATACACTAATTGTCATATAACTGCATGTAACAGACACTACTATACAGAATATGTACAGATACTGATATAAATATACAGTATACACTAATTGTCATATAACTGCATGTAATAGACACTACTATACAGAATATGTACAGATACTGATATAAATATACAGTATACACTAATTGTCATATAACTGCATGTAATAGACACTACTATACAGAATATGTACAGATACTGATATAAATATACAGTATACACTAATTGTCATATAACTGCATGTAACAGACACTACTATACAGAATATGTACAGATACTGATATAAATATACAGTATACACTAATTGTCATATAACTGCATGTAATACACACTACTATACAGAATATGTACAGATACTGATATAAATATACAGTATACACTAATTGTCATATAACTGCATGTAACAGACACTACTATACAGAATATGTACAGATACTGATATAAATATACAGTATACACTAATTGTCATATAACTGCATGTAACAGACACTACTATACAGAATATGTACAGATACTGATATAAATATACAGTATACACTAATTGTCATATAACTGCATGTAATAGACACTACTATACAGAATATGTACAGATACTGATATAAATATACAGTATACACTAATTGTCATATAACTGCATGTAATAGACACTACTATACAGAATATGTACAGATACTTATATAAATATACAGTATACACTAATTGTCATATAACTGCATGTAATAGACACTACTATACAGAATATGTACAGATACTGATATAAATATACAGTATACACTAATTGTCATATAACTGCATGTAATAGACACTACTATACAGAATATGTACAGATACTGATATAAATATACAGTATACAGTAAGTGTCATATAACTGCATGTAATAGACACTACTATACAGAATATGTACAGATACTGATATAAATATACAGTATACACTAATTGTCATATAACTGCATGTAACAGACACTACTATACAGAATATGTACAGATACTGATATAAATATACAGTATACACTAATTGTCATATAACTGCATGTAATAAACACTACTATACAGAATATGTACAGATACTGATATAAATATACAGTATACACTAATTGTCATATAACTGCATGTAACAGACACTACTATACAGAATATGTACAGATACTGATATAAATATACAGTATACACTAATTGTCATATAACTGCATGTAATAGACACTGCTATACAGAATATGTACAGATACTGATATAAATATACAGTATACACTAATTATCATATAACTGCATGTATTAGACACTAATATACAGAATATGTACAGATACTGATATAAATATACAGTATACACTAATTGTCATATAACTGCATGTAATAGACACTACTATACAGAATATGTACAGATACTGATATAAATATGCAGTATACACTAATTATCATATAACTGAATGTAATAGACACTACTATACAGAATATGTACAGATACTGATATAAATATACAGTATACACTAATTGTCATATAAACTGCATGTAATAGACACTAATATACAGAATATGTACAGGTACTGATATAAATATACAGTATACACTTATTGTCATATAACTGCATGTAACAGACACTACTATACAGAATATGTACAGCTACTGATATAAATATACAGTATACACTAATTTTCATATAACTGCATGTAACAGACACTACTATACAGAACATGTACAGATACTGATATAAATATACAGTATACACTAATTGTCATATAACTGCATGTAACAGACACTAATATACAGAATATGTACAGATACTGATATAAATATACAGTATACACTAATGGTCATATAACTGCATGTAATAGACACTACTATACAGAATATGTACAGATACTGATATAAATATACAGTATACACTAATTATCATATAACTGCATGTAATAGACACTACTATACAGAATATGTACAGATACTTATATAAATACACAGTATACACTAATTGTCATATAACTGTATGTAATAGACACTACTATACAGAATATGTACAGATACTGATATAAATATACAGTATACACTAATTGTCATATACTGCATGTAATAGACACTACTATACAGAATATGTACAGATACTGATATAAATATACAGTATATACTAATTACATATAACTGCATGTAATAGACACTACTATACAGAATATGTACAGATACTGATATAAATATACAGTATACACTAATTGTCATATACTGCATGTAATAGACACTACTATACAGAATATATACAGATACTGATATAAATATACAGTATACACTAATTGCCATATAACTGCATGTAATAGACACTACTATACAGAATATGTACAAATACTGATATAAATATACAGTATACACTAATTGTCATATAACTGCATGTAATAGACACTACTGTACAGAATATGTACAGATACTGATATAAATATACAGTATATACTAATTGTCATATAACTGCATGTAATAGATACTACTATACAGAATATGTACATATACTGATATAATTATACAGTATACACTAATTGTCATATAACTGCATGTAACAGACACTACTATACAGAATATGTACAGATACTGATATAAATATACAGTATATACCAGTGATGTGCGGTGACTTCAGAGGCTGGTGAGGCAGTGGCTAGCAATCGGATACGCCTTCATTCTTTAGATATCCTTTGTTGAAGAAATAGCAATGCACATGGGCGAGCCAATCGCATGAGGTATCTATATGCAGCCACCAATCAGTATCTACTGAGCATATTTAGATATGATTTTCAACAAAGGATATCAGATTTTCTTCATTCTTTTGATATCCTTTGTTGAAAAGCATATCTAAATTTGCTTAGTAGCTACTGAGCGTATTTAGATATCCTTTCCAACAAAGGATATCAAAAGAATGAAGAAAATCATATATCCTTTGTTGAAAATCATATCTAAATATGCTCAGTAGCTATGAGCATATTTAGATATGCTTTTCAACAAAGGATATCAAAAGAATGAAGAAACTCAGATCTAAATATGCTCATTAGCTACTGAGCATATTTAGATATGATTTTCAACAAAGTATATATGATTTTCTTCATTCTTTTGATATCCTTTGTTGAAAAGCATATCTAAATATGCTTAGTAGCTACTGGGCGTATTTAGATATGCTTTTCAACAAAGGATATCAAAAGAATGAAGAAAATCAGATATCCTTTGTTGGAAAAAATATCTAAATATGCTCAGTAGCTAATGAGCATATTTAGATCTGATTTTCAACAAACATACCATAGCATAGCAACTTGCAAGTTTTGATTAATAAATGTATTTTGTGTATGACCTGGTCAGTGTTGTAAGTTACATTTATTAAGCAAATAAGCACAAAATCACAAAATGGCTGCTCATTAAAATATATTTATAATTTAAATATATTTAGTAAGTTACAATACTGACCTTGTCAAACACAAAATACATTTATTAAGCAAATAAGCACTAAATCACAAGATGGCTGCAAGATGGCTGCTCATTTTAACATATATTTATTAAACTGCCAGAGAAGTTGGGAAGTGGACTGTGGAACATACCAGAGCATCTCCCTCACACACACAGCCCCCTCACTCTCTAAGCTCTCCCTCACACACAGCCCCCTCACTCTCTAAGCTCTCCCTCACACACACAGCCCCCTCACTCTCTAAGCTCTCCCTCACACACACAGCCCCCTCACTCTCTAAGCTCTCCCTCACACACACAGCCCCCTCACTCTCTAAGCTCTCCCTCACACACACAGCCCCCTCACTCTCTAAGGTCTCCCTCACACACAGCCCCCCTCACTCTCTAAGGTCTCCCTCACACACAGCCCCCCTCACTCTCTAAGCTCTCCCTCACACACACAGCCCCCTCACTCTCTAAGCTCTCCCTCAAACACAGCCCCCTCACTCTCTAAGCTCTCCCTCACACACAGCCCCCTCACTCTCTAAGCTCTCCCTCACACACAGCCCCCTCACTCTCTAAGCTCTCCTTCACACACACAGCCCCCTCACTCTCTAAGCTCTCCCTCACACACACAGCCCCCTCACTCTCTAAGCTCTCCCTCACACACACAGCCCCCTCACTCTCTAAGCTCTCCCTCACACACACAGCCCCCTCACTCTCTAAGCTCTCCCTCACACACACAGCCCCCTCACTCTCTAAGGTCTCCCTCACACACACAGCCCCCTCACTCTCTAAGTTCTCCCCTCACCACACACAGCCCCCTCACTCTCTAAGTTCTCCCTCACACACACAGCCCCCTCACTCTCTAAGGTCTCCCTCACACACACAGCCCCCTCACTCTCTAAGTTCTCCCTCACACACACAGCCCCCTCACTCTCTAAGGTCTCCCTCACACACACAGCCCCCTCACTCTCTAAGCTCTCCCTCACACACAGCCCCCTCACTCTCTAAGCTCTCCCTCACACACACAGCCCCCTCACTCTCTAAGCTCTCCCTCACACACACAGCCCCCTGGG